>NC_086450.1:474837152-475128443 GCF_028390025.1 Pseudophryne corroboree | reverse complement strand
AGCACATGACGCAAAGAAAAAAAGAGGCGCAATGAGGTAGCTGTGTGAGTAAGATTAGCGACCCTAGTGGCCGACACAAACACCGGGCCCATCTAGGAGTGGCACTGCAGTGTCACGCAGGATGTCCCTTCCAAAAAACCCTCCCCAAACAGCACATGACGCAAAGAAAAAAAGAGGCGCAATGAGGTAGCTGACTGTGTGAGTAAGATTAGCGACCCTAGTGGCCGACACAAACACCGGGCCCATCTAGGAGTGGCACTGCAGTGTCACGCAGGATGTCCCTTCCAAAAAACCCTCCCCAATCAGCACATGATGCAAAGAAAAAGAAAAGAAAAAAGAGGTGCAAGATGGAATTGTCCTTGGGCCCTCCCACCCACCCTTATGTTGTATAAACAAAACAGGACATGCACACTTTAACCAACCCATCATTTCAGTGACAGGGTCTGCCACACGACTGTGACTGATATGACGGGTTGGTTTGGACCCCCCCCAAAAAAGAAGCAATTAATCTCTCCTTGCACAAACTGGCTCTACAGAGGCAAGATGTCCACCTCATCTTCACCCTCCGATATATCACCGTGTACATCCCCCTCCTCACAGATTATCAATTCGTCCCCACTGGAATCCACCATCTCAGCTCCCTGTGTACTTTGTGGAGGCAATTGCTGCTGGTCAATGTCTCCGCGGAGGAATTGATTATAATTCATTTTAATGAACATCATCTTCTCCACATTTTCTGGATGTAACCTCGTACGCCGATTGCTGACAAGGTGAGCGGCGGCACTAAACACTCTTTCGGAGTACACACTTGTGGGAGGGCAACTTAGGTAGAATAAAGCCAGTTTGTGCAAGGGCCTCCAAATTGCCTCTTTTTCCTGCCAGTATAAGTACGGACTGTGTGACGTGCCTACTTGGATGCGGTCACTCATATAATCCTCCACCATTCTATCAATGTTGAGAGAATCATATGCAGTGACAGTAGACGACATGTCCGTAATCGTTGTCAGGTCCTTCAGTCCGGACCAGATGTCAGCATCAGCAGTCGCTCCAGACTGCCCTGCATCACCGCCAGCGGGTGGGCTCGGAATTCTGAGCCTTTTCCTCGCACCCCCAGTTGCGGGAGAATGTGAAGGAGGAGATGTTGACAGGTCGCGTTCCGCTTGACTTGACAATTTTGTCACCAGCAGGTCTTTCAACCCCAGCAGACCTGTGTCTGCCGGAAAGAGAGATCCAAGGTAGGCTTTAAATCTAGGATCGAGCACGGTGGCCAAAATGTAGTGCTCTGATTTCAACAGATTGACCACCCGTGAATCCTTGTTAAGCGAATTAAGGGCTGCATCCACAAGTCCCACATGCCTAGCGGAATCGCTCCCTTTTAGCTCCTTCTTCAATGCCTCCAGCTTCTTCTGCAAAAGCCTGATGAGGGGAATGACCTGACTCAGGCTGGCAGTGTCTGAACTGACTTCACGTGTGGCAAGTTCAAAGGGCATCAGAACCTTGCACAACGTTGAAATCATTCTCCACTGCGCCTGAGACAGGTGCATTCCACCTACTATATCGTGCTCAATTGTATAGGCTTGAATGGCCTTTTGCTGCTCCTCCAACCTCTGAAGCATATAGAGGGTTGAATTCCACCTCGTTACCACTTCTTGCTTCAGATGATGGCAGGGCAGGTTCAGTAGTTTTTGGTGGTGCTCCAGTCTTCTGTACGTGGTGCCTGTACGCCGAAAGTGTCCCGCAATTCTTCTGGCCACCGACAGCATCTCTTGCACGCCCCTGTCGTTTTTAAAAAAATTCTGCACCACCAAATTCAAGGTATGTGCAAAACATGGGACGTGCTGGAATTTGCCCATATTTAATGCACACACAATATTGCTGGCGTTGTCCGATGCCACAAATCCACAGGAGAGTCCAATTGGGGTAAGCCATTCCGCGATGATCTTCCTCAGTTGCCGTAAGAGGTTTTCAGCTGTGTGCGTATTCTGGAAACCGGTGATACAAAGCGTAGCCTGCCTAGGAAAGAGTTGGCGTTTGCGAGATGCTGCTACTGGTGCCGCCGCTGCTGTTCTTGCGGCGGGAGTCCATACATCTACCCAGTGGGCTGTCACAGTCATATAGTCCTGACCCTGCCCTGCTCCACTTGTCCACATGTCCGTGGTTAAGTGGACATTGGGTACAGCTGCATTTTTTAGGACACTGGTGACTCTTTTTCTGAGGTCTGTGTACATTTTCGGTATCGCCTGCCTAGAGAAATGGAACCTAGATGGTATTTGGTACCGGGGACACAGTACCTCCAACAAGTCTCTAGTTGGCTCTGCAGTAATGATGGATACCGGAACCACGTTTCTCACCACCCAGGATGCCAAGGCCTCAGTTATCCGCTTTGCAGTAGGATGACTGCTGTGATATTTCATCTTCCTCGCAAAGGACTGTTGAACAGTCAATTGCTTACTGGAAGTAGTACAAGTGGGCTTACGACTTCCCCTCTGGGATGACCATCGACTCCCAGCGGCAACAACAGCAGCGCCAGCAGCAGTAGGCGTTACACGCAAGGATGCATCGGAGGAATCCCAGGCAGGAGAGGACTCGTCAGAATTGCCAGTGACATGGCCTGCAGGACTATTGGCATTCCTGGGGAAGGAGGAAATTGACACTGAGGGAGTTGGTGGGGTGGTTTGCGTGAGCTTGGTTACAAGAGGAAGGGATTTACTGGTCAGTGGACTGCTTCCGCTGTCACCCAAAGTTTTTGAACTTGTCACTGACTTATTATGAATGCGCTGCAGGTGACGTATAAGGGAGGATGTTCCGAGGTGGTTAACGTCCTTACCCCTACTTATTACAGCTTGACAAAGGGAACACACGGCTTGACACCTGTTGTCCGCATTTCTGGTGAAATACCTCCACACCGAAGAGCTGATTTTTTTGGTATTTTCACCTGGCATGTCAACGGCCATATTCCTCCCACGGACAACAGGTGTCTCCCCGGGTGCCTGACTTAAACAAACCACCTCACCATCAGAATCCTCCTGGTCAATTTCCTCCCCAGCGCCAGCAACACCCATATCCTCCTCATCCTGGTGTACTTCAACACTGACATCTTCAATCTGACTATCAGGAACTGGACTGCGGGTGCTCCTTCCAGCACTTGCAGGGGGCGTGCAAATGGTGGAAGGCGCATGCTCTTCACGTCCAGTGTTGGGAAGGTCAGGCATCGCAACCGACACAATTGGACTCTCCTTGTGGATTTGGGATTTCGAAGAATGCACAGTTCTTTGCTGTGCTGCTTTTGCCAGCTTGAGTCTTTTCATTTTTCTAGCGAGAGGCTGAGTGCTTCCATCCTCATGTGAAGCTGAACCACTAGCCATGAACATAGGCCAGGGCCTCAGCCGTTCCTTGCCACTCCGTGTGGTAAATGGCATATTGGCAAGTTTACGCTTCTCCTCTGACAATTTTATTTTAGGTTTTGGAGTCCTTTTTTTACTGATATTTGGTGTTTTGGATTTGACATGCTCTGTACTATGACATTGGGCATCGCCCTTGGCAGACGACGTTGCTGGCATTTCATCGTCTCGGCCATGACTAGTGGCAGCAGCTTCAGCACGAGGTGGAAGTGGATCTTGATCTTTCCCTAATTTTGGAACCTCAACATTTTTGTTCTCCATATTTTAATAGGCACAACTAAAAGGCACCTCAGGTAAACAATGGAGATGGATGGATTGGATACTAGTATACAATTATGGACGGGCTGCCGAGTGCCGACACAGAGGTAGCCACAGCCGTGAACTACCGCACTGTACTGTGTCTGCTGCTAATATATAGACTGGTTGATAAAGAGATAGTATACTCGTAACTAGTATGTATGTATAAAGAAAGAAAAAAAAACCACGGTTAGGTGGTATATACAATTATGGACGGGCTGCCGAGTGCCGACACAGAGGTAGCCACAGCCGTGAACTACCGCACTGTACTGTGTCTGCTGCTAATATATAGACTGGTTGATAAAGAGATAGTATACTCGTAACTAGTATGTATGTATAAAGAAAGAAAAAAAAACCACGGTTAGGTGGTATATACAATTATGGACGGGCTGCCGAGTGCCGACACAGAGGTAGCCACAGCCGTGAACTACCGCACTGTACTATGTCTGCTGCTAATATAGACTGGTTGATAAAGAGATAGTATACTCGTAACTAGTATGTATGTATAAAGAAAGAAAAAAAAACCACGGTTAGGTGGTATATACAATTATGGACGGGCTGCCGAGTGCCGACACAGAGGTAGCCACAGCCGTGAACTACCGCACTGTACTGTGTCTGCTGCTAATATATAGACTGGTTGATAAAGAGATAGTATACTCGTAACTAGTATGTATGTATAAAGAAAGAAAAAAAAACCACGGTTAGGTGGTATATACAATTATGGACGGGCTGCCGAGTGCCGACACAGAGGTAGCCACAGCCGTGAACTACCGCACTGTACTGTGTCTGCTGCTAATATATAGACTGGTTGATAAAGAGATAGTATACTCGTAACTAGTATGTATGTATAAAAAAAGAAAAAAAAAACCACGGTTAGGTGGTATATACAATTATGGACGGGCTGCCGAGTGCCGACACAGAGGTAGCCACAGCCGTGAACTACCGCACTGTACTGTGTCTGCTGCTAATATATAGACTGGTTGATAAAGAGATAGTATACTCGTAACTAGTATGTATGTATAAAGAAAGAAAAAAAAACCACGGTTAGGTGGTATATACAATTATGGACGGGCTGCCGAGTGCCGACACAGAGGTAGCCACAGCCGTGAACTACCGCACTGTACTGTGTCTGCTGCTAATATAGACTGGTTGATAAAGAGATAGTATACTCGTAACTAGTATGTATGTATAAAGAAAGAAAAAAAAACCACGGTTAGGTGGTATATACAATTATGGACGGGCTGCCGAGTGCCGACACAGAGGTAGCCACAGCCGTGAACTACCGCACTGTACTGTGTCTGCTGCTAATATAGACTGGTTGATAAAGAGATAGTATACTCGTAACTAGTATGTATGTATAAAGAAAGAAAAAAAAAACCACGGTTAGGTGGTATATACAATTATGGACGGGCTGCCGAGTGCCGACACAGAGGTAGCCACAGCCGTGAACTACCGCACTGTACTGTGTCTGCTGCTAATATATAGACTGGTTGATAAAGAGATAGTATACTCGTAACTAGTATGTATGTATAAAGAAAGAAAAAAAAACCCACGGTTAGGTGGTATATACAATTATGGACGGGCTGCCGAGTGCCGACACAGAGGTAGCCACAGCCGTGAACTACCGCACTGTACTGTGTCTGCTGCTAATATATAGACTGGTTGATAAAGAGATAGTATACTCGTAACTAGTATGTATGTATAAAGAAAGAAAAAAAAACCACGGTTAGGTGGTATATACAATTATGGACGGGCTGCCGAGTGCCGACACAGAGGTAGCCACAGCCGTGAACTACCGCACTGTACTGTGTCTGCTGCTAATATATAGACTGGTTGATAAAGAGATAGTATACTCGTAACTAGTATGTATGTATGTATAAAGAAAGAAAAAAAAACCACGGTTAGGTGGTATATACAATTATGGACGGGCTGCCGAGTGCCGACACAGAGGTAGCCACAGCCGTGAACTACCGCACTGTACTGTGTCTGCTGCTAATATAGACTGGTTGATAAAGAGATAGTATACTCGTAACTAGTATGTATGTATAAAGAAAGAAAAAAAAAACCACGGTTAGGTGGTATATACAATTATGGACGGGCTGCCGAGTGCCGACACAGAGGTAGCCACAGCCGTGAACTACCGCACTGTACTGTGTCTGCTGCTAATATATAGACTGGTTGATAAAGAGATAGTATACTCGTAACTAGTATGTATGTATAAAGAAAGAAAAAAAAACCACGGTTAGGTGGTATATACAATTATGGACGGGCTGCCGAGTGCCGACACAGAGGTAGCCACAGCCGTGAACTACCGCACTGTACTGTGTCTGCTGCTAATATATAGACTGGTTGATAAAGAGATAGTATACTCGTAACTAGTATGTATGTATAAAGAAAGAAAAAAAAACCACGGTTAGGTGGTATATACAATTATGGACGGGCTGCCGAGTGCCGACACAGAGGTAGCCACAGCCGTGAACTACCGCACTGTACTGTGTCTGCTGCTAATATAGACTGGTTGATAAAGAGATAGTATACTCGTAACTAGTATGTATGTATAAAGAAAGAAAAAAAAACCACGGTTAGGTGGTATATACAATTATGGACGGGCTGCCGAGTGCCGACACAGAGGTAGCCACAGCCGTGAACTACCGCACTGTACTGTGTCTGCTGCTAATATATAGACTGGTTGATAAAGAGATAGTATACTCGTAACTAGTATGTATGTATAAAGAAAGAAAAAAAAAACACGGTTAGGTGGTATATACAATTATGGACGGGCTGCCGAGTGCCGACACAGAGGTAGCCACAGCCGTGAACTACCGCACTGTACTGTGTCTGCTGCTAATATATAGACTGGTTGATAAAGAGATAGTATACTCGTAACTAGTATGTATGTATGTATAAAGAAAGAAAAAAAAACCACGGTTAGGTGGTATATACAATTATGGACGGGCTGCCGAGTGCCGACACAGAGGTAGCCACAGCCGTGAACTACCGCACTGTACTGTGTCTGCTGCTAATATAGACTGGTTGATAAAGAGATAGTATACTCGTAACTAGTATGTATGTATAAAGAAAGAAAAAAAAAACCACGGTTAGGTGGTATATACAATTATGGACGGGCTGCCGAGTGCCGACACAGAGGTAGCCACAGCCGTGAACTACCGCACTGTACTGTGTCTGCTGCTAATATATAGACTGGTTGATAAAGAGATAGTATACTCGTAACTAGTATGTATGTATAAAGAAAGAAAAAAAAAACCACGGTTAGGTGGTATATACAATTATGGACGGGCTGCCGAGTGCCGACACAGAGGTAGCCACAGCCGTGAACTACCGCACTGTACTGTGTCTGCTGCTAATATATAGACTGGTTGATAAAGAGATAGTATACTCGTAACTAGTATGTATGTATAAAGAAAGAAAAAAAAACCACGGTTAGGTGGTATATACAATTATGGACGGGCTGCCGAGTGCCGACACAGAGGTAGCCACAGCCGTGAACTACCGCACTGTACTGTGTCTGCTGCTAATATATAGACTGGTTGATAAAGAGATAGTATACTCGTAACTAGTATGTATGTATAAAGAAAGAAAAAAAAAACCACGGTTAGGTGGTATATACAATTATGGACGGGCTGCCGAGTGCCGACACAGAGGTAGCCACAGCCGTGAACTACCGCACTGTACTGTGTCTGCTGCTAATATATAGACTGGTTGATAAAGAGATAGTATACTCGTAACTAGTATGTATGTATAAAGAAAGAAAAAAAAACCACGGTTAGGTGGTATATACAATTATGGACGGGCTGCCGAGTGCCGACACAGAGGTAGCCACAGCCGTGAACTACCGCACTGTACTGTGTCTGCTGCTAATATATAGACTGGTTGATAAAGAGATAGTATACTCGTAACTAGTATGTATGTATGTATAAAGAAAGAAAAAAAAACCACGGTTAGGTGGTATATACAATTATGGACGGGCTGCCGAGTGCCGACACAGAGGTAGCCACAGCCGTGAACTACCGCACTGTACTGTGTCTGCTGCTAATATAGACTGGTTGATAAAGAGATAGTATACTCGTAACTAGTATGTATGTATAAAGAAAGAAAAAAAAAACCACGGTTAGGTGGTATATACAATTATGGACGGGCTGCCGAGTGCCGACACAGAGGTAGCCACAGCCGTGAACTACCGCACTGTACTGTGTCTGCTGCTAATATATAGACTGGTTGATAAAGAGATAGTATACTCGTAACTAGTATGTATGTATAAAGAAAGAAAAAAAAAACCACGGTTAGGTGGTATATACAATTATGGACGGGCTGCCGAGTGCCGACACAGAGGTAGCCACAGCCGTGAACTACCGCACTGTACTGTGTCTGCTGCTAATATATAGACTGGTTGATAAAGAGATAGTATACTCGTAACTAGTATGTATGTATAAAGAAAGAAAAAAAAACCACGGTTAGGTGGTATATACAATTATGGACGGGCTGCCGAGTGCCGACACAGAGGTAGCCACAGCCGTGAACTACCGCACTGTACTGTGTCTGCTGCTAATATAGACTGGTTGATAAAGAGATAGTATACTCGTAACTAGTATGTATGTATAAAGAAAGAAAAAAAAACCACGGTTAGGTGGTATATACAATTATGGACGGGCTGCCGAGTGCCGACACAGAGGTAGCCACAGCCGTGAACTACCGCACTGTACTGTGTCTGCTGCTAATATATAGACTGGTTGATAAAGAGATAGTATACTCGTAACTAGTATGTATGTATAAAGAAAGAAAAAAAAACCACGGTTAGGTGGTATATACAATTATGGACGGGCTGCCGAGTGCCGACACAGAGGTAGCCACAGCCGTGAACTACCGCACTGTACTGTGTCTGCTGCTAATATATAGACTGGTTGATAAAGAGATAGTATACTCGTAACTAGTATGTATGTATGTATAAAGAAAGAAAAAAAAACCACGGTTAGGTGGTATATACAATTATGGACGGGCTGCCGAGTGCCGACACAGAGGTAGCCACAGCCGTGAACTACCGCACTGTACTGTGTCTGCTGCTAATATAGACTGGTTGATAAAGAGATAGTATACTCGTAACTAGTATGTATGTATAAAGAAAGAAAAAAAAAACCACGGTTAGGTGGTATATACAATTATGGACGGGCTGCCGAGTGCCGACACAGAGGTAGCCACAGCCGTGAACTACCGCACTGTACTGTGTCTGCTGCTAATATATAGACTGGTTGATAAAGAGATAGTATACTCGTAACTAGTATGTATGTATAAAGAAAGAAAAAAAAAACCACGGTTAGGTGGTATATACAATTATGGACGGGCTGCCGAGTGCCGACACAGAGGTAGCCACAGCCGTGAACTACCGCACTGTACTGTGTCTGCTGCTAATATATAGACTGGTTGATAAAGAGATAGTATACTCGTAACTAGTATGTATGTATAAAGAAAGAAAAAAAAACCACGGTTAGGTGGTATATACAATTATGGACGGGCTGCCGAGTGCCGACACAGAGGTAGCCACAGCCGTGAACTACCGCACTGTACTGTGTCTGCTGCTAATATATAGACTGGTTGATAAAGAGATAGTATACTCGTAACTAGTATGTATGTATAAAGAAAGAAAAAAAAAACCACGGTTAGGTGGTATATACAATTATGGACGGGCTGCCGAGTGCCGACACAGAGGTAGCCACAGCCGTGAACTACCGCACTGTACTGTGTCTGCTGCTAATATATAGACTGGTTGATAAAGAGATAGTATACTCGTAACTAGTATGTATGTATAAAGAAAGAAAAAAAAACCACGGTTAGGTGGTATATACAATTATGGACGGGCTGCCGAGTGCCGACACAGAGGTAGCCACAGCCGTGAACTACCGCACTGTACTGTGTCTGCTGCTAATATATAGACTGGTTGATAAAGAGATAGTATACTCGTAACTAGTATGTATGTATAAAGAAAGAAAAAAAAAACACGGTTAGGTGGTATATACAATTATGGACGGGCTGCCGAGTGCCGACACAGAGGTAGCCACAGCCGTGAACTACCGCACTGTACTGTGTCTGCTGCTAATATAGACTGGTTGATAAAGAGATAGTATACTCGTAACTAGTATGTATGTATAAAGAAAGAAAAAAAAAACCACGGTTAGGTGGTATATACAATTATGGACGGGCTGCCGAGTGCCGACACAGAGGTAGCCACAGCCGTGAACTACCGCACTGTACTGTGTCTGCTGCTAATATATAGACTGGTTGATAAAGAGATAGTATACTCGTAACTAGTATGTATGTATAAAGAAAGAAAAAAAAACCACGGTTAGGTGGTATATACAATTATGGACGGGCTGCCGAGTGCCGACACAGAGGTAGCCACAGCCGTGAACTACCGCACTGTACTGTGTCTGCTGCTAATATAGACTGGTTGATAAAGAGATAGTATACTCGTAACTAGTATGTATGTATAAAGAAAGAAAAAAAAACCACGGTTAGGTGGTATATACAATTATGGACGGGCTGCCGAGTGCCGACACAGAGGTAGCCACAGCCGTGAACTACCGCACTGTACTGTGTCTGCTGCTAATATATAGACTGGTTGATAAAGAGATAGTATACTACTAATATTATATATACTGGTGGTCAGGTCACTGGTCACTAGTCACACTGGCAGTGGCACTCCTGCAGCAAAAGTGTGCACTGTTTAATTTTAATATAATATTATGTACTCCTGGCTCCTGCTATAACCTATAACTGGCACTGCAGTAGTGCTCCCCAGTCTCCCCCACAATTATAAGCTGTGTGAGCTGAGCAGTCAGACAGATATATAATATATATAGATGATGCAGCACACTGGCCTGAGCCTGAGCAGTGCACACAGATATGGTATGTGACTGACTGAGTCACTGTGTGTATCGCTTTTTTCAGGCAGAGAACGGATATATTAAATAAACTGCACTGTGTGTCTGGTGGTCACTCACTATATAATATATTATGTACTCCTGGCTCCTGCTATAACCTATAACTGGCACTGCAGTAGTGCTCCCCAGTCTCCCCCACAATTATAAGCTGTGTGAGCTGAGCAGTCAGACAGATATATATAATATTATATATAGATAATAGATGATGCAGCACACTGGCCTGAGCCTGAGCAGTGCACACAGATATGGTATGTGACTGAGTCACTGTGTGCTGTGTATCGCTTTTTTCAGGCAGAGAACGGATTATAAATAAAACTGGTGGTCACTGGTCACTATCAGCAAAACTCTGCACTGTACTGAGTACTCCTAATGCTCCCCAAAATTAGTAAATCAAGTGTCTCTCTAATCTATTCTAAACGGAGAGGACGCCAGCCACGTCCTCTCCCTATCAATCTCAATGCACGTGTGAAAATGGCGGCGACGCGCGGCTCCTTATATAGAATCCGAGTCTCGCGATAGAATCCGAGCCTCGCGAGAATCCGACAGCGTCATGATGACGTTCGGGCGCGCTCGGGTTAACCGAGCAAGGCGGGAAGATCCGAGTCGCTCGGACCCGTGAAAAAAAACATGAAGTTCTGGCGGGTTCGGATTCAGAGAAACCGAACCCGCTCATCTCTAGTAAGAATGTGTGCTATGGGCCTTTGTGCGCATAGCACACGCTAAGTACTGCTTTCTCCGCTTCTACCTGATGTAAGAACCGGCTGTCAGTGTAGTTTTAACGAATGCACACAGCGCACAGGATTGTAACGTATCCCGCGCTGTGTGCATAGGAAGTCGAACCATACCTAATGTATGAAGAGGGACACTGCGCTTTTCGCCACGTTATGCCTCCCTGCACTCTTCGCCTCCCTGCACTCTTCGCCTCCCCCGGCCTGGCGTTGCAGGCATTTCCTCGTTATTTCTTCCAATCCATTTTTTTTTTATTGTGTTTGCTAAAACGTTATTGTATGTGCACTGCCTGGCCAGACACAGGGTCCTTCAACGGCATCTTTCCCTGTCAAGCACGCATGTGCAGAAACACAGGTGCGGGGACCACTGGGAAAGAAGCACACTGCACATGCTCCACAGTAGTACGAACAGCGAATAGAGAGATGTGACTGCATCGCCTCCCCTGCCACATAACGAATCCTTTTACCGGCCGGAGGAGCGTTCATACATTTCAGTGAAGGATGAGTACAAAACAGCGCGCTAATGTGGAGAAGTGACAGCCTGCACATAGCAAACTTTTCTAAAGGGATAAAACATCTGCCCCAATAAGTGGTATCTGTCAGTAAGAGGTATTGTGTCCGTGTCAGTAAGGCAGTGTGTGTGTGCAGCTATGGGGGCAGTGTGTGTGTGGCTATAGGGGTAGTATGTGTGTATTGCTATAAGGGCAGTGTGTGTGAGTGTGTGTGTGTGTGTGTGTGTGTGTGTGACTGCATGCAGTTGAAGGAGGGGGGAGCCAAACTGATGGTCTAAATCTGGCTCTGGGTGTGGATACAGGGAATTGCTGTTGTGGGAGGAAGAGGCACACACACACACACACACACACACACACACACACACACCACACACACACACACACCAAACATATACCCAGGGGGGTGGTCCTGACAAACGGCCCCCCTACCTTAAGTACCCCAGGCCCCCCAAAGGCTTAATCCGGCCCTGGCTGTTGGTGGCTAGGGGTGATAGGAGAAGCCGCCGGCATCCGTAATTCCATTGACCGGACGTCGGACCCGGTCACATGCTCATTGCCAGGGGTTACATGCTCATTTCCAGGGGTTACATATGCTCGTTGCCATAGGGGTTACATGCTCAGTGCCAGGGGGTTACTTGCTCATTCTGGGTAGCGCTTGGTAATGGTCTAGGAATACCTCTAGCATCTGTTTCCTAGAAGGCAGCTGCCATTTTTTAAAGGGCCATCTTCCATGCCGTCCGCATGGAATTTGCAGAGACCCGCCCCCCCCTCCCGCCGCTGCGGCTTCCAGTAGTAGGTAGAACCTAAGTGTCTATTGTGCCGGTGCTGCACCCCCCCAGGACTCAGCCCTCTAGGCTGCAGCCTGATCAGCCTATTGGTTGATCAGGTACTGAGTCTCATGTTTCTTTAAAAAAATCACGATGTTCTAGAAAGAAAATACAGACTCAACACATATGACAAAAAGGCATGTAATATATAACGTGTAATGATGACCATTTGGTGTCGACCTATCTCCTGTCTACCTACACATTGTACATCTAGTTGTCTCTCTGTGGAAATTAATTCCTCGTTACCCCTGTGTGTTAAGTCAAGCAATGGGTCAAATTGTAAAAGGAGATGAAAGTGGGTGCAGATCGAGTATTGGTATATGTGTATGAAATCAATGGTTTACAAGAAAAATTTGATATTATTAATATATACTGTATAAAGTAGAGATGTGCACCGGAAATTTTTCGGGTTTTGTGTTTTGGTTTTGGATTCGGTTCCGCGGCCGTGTTTTGGATTCGGACGCGTTTTGCCAAAACCTCCCTGAAATTTTTTTGTCGGATTCGGGTGTGTTTTGGATTCGGGTGTTTTTTTACAAAAAACCCTCAAAAACAGCTTAAATCATAGAATTTGGGGGTCATTTTGATCCCATAGTATTATTAACCTCAATAACCATAATTTACACTCATTTTCAGTCTATTCTGAACACCTCACACCTCACAATATTATTTTTAGTCCTAAAATTTGCACCGAGGTCACTGGATGGCTAAGCTAAGCGATACAAGTGGCCGACACAAACACCTGGCCCATCTAGGAGTGGCACTGCAGTGTCAGACAGGATGGCACTTCAAAAAAATAGTCCCCAAACAGCACATGATGCAAAGAAAAAAAGAGGCGCACCAAGGTCGCTGTGTGACTAAGCTAAGCGACACAAGTGGCCGACACAAACACCTGGCCCATCCAGGAGTGGCACTGCAGTGTCAGACAGGATGGCACTTCAAAAAAATAGTCCCCAAACAGCACATGATACAAAGAAAAAAAGAGGCGCACCAAGGTCGCTGTGTGACTAAGCTAAGCGACACAAGTGGCCGACACAAACACCTGGCCCATCTAGGAGTGGCACTGCAGTGTCAGACAGGATGGCACTTCAGAAAAATAGTCCCCAAACAGCACATGATGCAAAGAAAAAAAGAGGCGCACCAAGGTCGCTGTGTGACTAAGCTAAGCGACACAAGTGGCCGACACAAACACCTGGCCCATCTAGGAGTGGCACTGCAGTGTCAGACAGGATGGCACTTCAAAAAAATAGTCCCCAAACAGCACATGATGCAAAGAAAAAAAGAGGCGCACCAAGGTCGTTGTGTGACTAAGCTAAGCGACACAAGTGGCCGACACAAACGCCTGGCCCATCTAGGAGTGGCACTGCAGTGTCAGACAGGATGGCACTTCAAAAAAATAGTCCCCAAACAGCACATGATGCAAAGAAAAAAAGAGGCGCACCAAGGTCGTTGTGTGACTAAGCTAAGCGACACAAGTGGCCGACACAAACACCTGGCCCATCTAGGAGTGGCACTGCAGTGTCAGACAGGATGGCACTTAAAAAAATAGTCCCCAAACAGCACATGATGCAAAGAAAAATGAAAGAAAAAAGAGGTGCAAGATGGAATTGTCCTTGGGCCCTCCCACCCACCCTTATGTTGTATAAACAGGACATGCACACTTTAACGAACCCATCATTTCAGCGACAGGGTCTGCCACACGACTGTGACTGAAATGACTGATTCGTTTGGGCCCCCACCAAAAAAGAAGCAATCAATCTCTCCTTGCACAAACTGGCTCCACAGAGGCAAGATGTCCACCTCATCATCATCCTCCGATTCCTCACCCCTTTCACTGTGTACATCCCCCTCCTCACAGATTATTAATTCGTCCCCACTGGAATCCACCATCTCAGATCCCTGTGTACTTTCTGGAGGCAATTGCTGGTGAATGTCTCCACGGAGGAATTGATTATAATTAATTTTGATGAACATCATCTTCTCCACATTTTGTGGAAGTAACCTCGAACGGTGATTGATGACAAGGTAAGCGGCTGCACTAAACAAACTTTCGGAGTACACACCGGAGGGAGGGCAACTAAGGTAGAATAAAGCCAGTTTGTGCAAGGGCCTCCAAATTGCCTCTTTTTCCTGCCAGTATACGTACGGACTGTCTGACGTGCCTACTTGGATGCAGTCACTCATATAATCCTCCACCATTCTTTTAATGGTGACAGAATCATATGCAGTGACAGAAGACGACATGTCAGTAATCGTTGGCAGGTCCTTCAGTCCGGACCAGATGTCAGCACTCGCTCTAGACTGCTCTGCATCATCGCCAGCGGGTGGGCTCGGAATTATTAGCCTTTTCCTCGCACCCCCAGTTGCGGTAGAATATGAAGGAGGAGCTGTTGACGGGTCACGTTCCGCTTGACTTGACAATTTTCTCACCAGCAGGTCTTTGAACCTCTGCAGACTTGTGTCTGCTGGAAAGAGAGATACAACGTAGGTTTTAAATCTAGGATCGAGCACGGTGGCCAAAATGTAGTGCTCTGATTTCAACAGATTGACCACCCGTGAATCCTGGATAAGCGAATTAAGGGCTCCATCCACAAGTCCCACATGCCTAGCGGAATCGCTCTGTTTTAGCTCCTCCTTCAATGTCTCCAGCTTCTTCTGCAAAAGCCTGATGAGGGGAATGACCTGACTCAGGCTGGCAGTGTCTGAACTGACTTCACGTGTGGCAAGTTCAAAGGGTTGCAGAACCTTGCACAATGTTGAAATCATTCTCCACTGCGCTTGAGTCAGGTGCATTCCCCCTCCTTTGCCTATATCGTGGGCAGATGTATAGGCTTGAATGGCCTTTTGCTGCTCCTCCATCCTCTGAAGCATATAGAGGGTTGAATTCCACCTCGTTACCACCTCTTGCGTCAGATGATGGCAGGGCAGGGTCAGGACTGTTTGCTGGTGCTCCAGTCTTAGGCACGCGGTGGCTGAATGCCGAAAGTGGCCCGCAATTCTTCGGGCCACCGACAGCATCTCTTGCACGCCCCTGTCATTTTTTAAATAATTCTGCACCACCAAATTCAATGTATGTGCAAAACATGGGACGTGCTGGAATTTTCCCAGATGTAATGCACGCACAATATTGGTGGCGTTGTCCGATGTCACAAATCCCCAGGAGAGTCCACTTGGGGTAAGCAAATCTGCGATGATGTTCCTCAGTTTCCGTAAGAGGTTGTCAGCTGTGTGCCTCTTATGGAAAGCGGTGATACAAAAGGGTAAGAAAAGGATAGGCACATGAGGAAAGAAGTCTGTGCTCATGCGAGCTTTCAATCTAAAAGATGAGGGGCTAACAGACCAGAGTGTCACAGACGGGGTAGACAGTGAGCATAGACAAGAGGGTTAGGAGGAGAGTTGACTGGGTTTGGTGAAGAAGTGGGTCTTGAGAGCCCGTTTGAAGTTTTGTAGAGAGGTGGAGAGTCAGATGGGGAGAAGTAGAGCATTCCAAAGATAGGGAGCAGCACGTGCAAAATCTTATAGGTAGGAGTGTGAGGAGGTAATTAGTTGGCAGGAGAGATGGCGTGCATTAGCAGAGCGAAGAGGACGGGTGGGAATGTAAAGAGATATAAGGTCAGAGATGTAAGAGGGAGAAGAGTGGGTGAGGGCTTTGTAGGTGAGTGTGAGTAGCTTGAATTGGATTCTGAATAGGAAGGGTAGCCAGTGAAGGTCCTGCAAGAGAGGGGATGTGGATGTAGTACGTTTGGTGAGGAAGATGAGACGGGCAGCAGCATTGAGGATAGATTGAAGTGGAGAGAGGCATTTTTGAGGGAGGCCAGATAGGAGGAGATTGCAGTAGTCTAATCTGGAGATGACCAGTGAGTGAATGAGGGTCTTAGTAGCATCCTGGGTGTGAAAGGGTCTGATCCTGGAGATATTTTTGTGGTGGAAATGGCAGGTTTTTGAGAGGTACTGAATGTGTGGTTTGAAGGAGAGGGAGGAGTCAAAGATTACTCCAAGACATCGCACTTGGGGGCTAGAGGAGATAGTTGTGCTATCAATGGATAATGAAATTGTGGGAGGTGAGGTTATGCGGGAGGGGAGATGATCAGCTCAGTCTTAGACAAGTTAAGTTAAAGAAAGCGCTGGGACATCCAGGAGGAGATAGCAGAGAGACAGTTGGAGATACGAGTGAGGAGAGCAGGGGAGAGGTCAGGGGAGGAAAGGTAGATTTGAGTATCATCAGCGTAGAGATGATATTTTAAGTCAAAAGAGCTAATGAGCTCACCTAATGAGGATGTGTAGAGAGAGAAAAGGAGAGGTCCAAGAACAGAACCTTGGGGGACTCCTACTGGTAGAGGAAGTGGGGGGGAGGTGGAGTCATGAGAGGAGACAGAAGGAATGGTCAGAAAGGTAGGAGGACAGCCAGGAGAGAGCAGTATCACGCAAACCAAGGGAGTAAAAGATTTGCAGGAGGAGAGGGTGGTCTACAATGTCAAAAGCAGCAGAGAGGTCACGGAGAATAAGCAGAGAGTAGTGGTCCCTGGATTTCGCAGCAAGGAGGTCATTGCAGACTTTTGTGAGGGCAGTTTCAGTGGAGTGCTGAGGACGGAAACCAGACTGGAAAGGGTCAAGCAGTGAGTGGAAAGAAAGAAAGACAGTGAGGCGGTTGTAGACAATACGCTCAAGGAGTTTGGAGGCAAAAGGGAGAAAAGAGATGGGTCGGTAGTTGGAGAGATTGGTTGGATCAAGGGTAGGTTTTTTAAGAATAGGGTAGACAAGTGCATGCTTGAAGGCAGAAGGGACAGTGCCTGATGAGAGTGAGAGATTGAGTAGATGGGCAAGATGGGAACAGACAGAAGAAGAGAGGAAGCGGAGAAGGCGGGAGGGAATAGGGTCAAGTGGAGAGGTGGAGGGGGGTGAGGAACGGATAAGGACCATGACTTCCTCTCCAGATACAGGGAAGAAATATGTCAGAGTTGGTAGGAGGGAAGGAGAGGGGGGGTTGAGAAATGGAGGAGGAAGGTTGCTCAGGTTCTGGTGGGATGTTATGTCCTGACGAATGGAGTCAATTTTGGATGTGAAGTAGGTGGCAAAGTCAAGAGCAGAAAGCGAAGAGGGGAGTTGAGGTGGGGCTCGGCAGAGGAGTGAGTTGACACTGGCAAAGAGGCACCTGGGGTTTGAGGATTGGGAGGAGATGAGGTTTTTGAAGTAAGACTGTTTTGAGAGAGTAAGTGCAGCAAAGTAGGATGAGAGCATAAATTTGTAGTGGAGGAAGTCGGCCTTATTGTGCGATTTCCTCCACTGATGTTCAGTGGTACATGAGCATTTTTGCAGGTATCTGGTGCATTTGGTGTGCCAGGGTTGAGGTGTTGATCTGTGAGGGTGAATAGTGGTTGGTGGGGCGACAGAGTCAAGAGCAGAGGTAAGGGATGCATTGTAAAGGGAAGCAGCTTGTTCAGGGCAGAAAAGAGAGAGAATAGGAGAGAGCAGTGAGTCAAACGGGGAAGATAGGGAAGTGGTGTCAATAGCCTCAATGTTACGCTTAGTGATGGTAGTCTTAGGTGGTAAAGATGGAGAAGCAGATAGAGATAGGTTAAAAGTGAGCAGGTAATGGTCAGAAAGATCACAGCGGTGAGTGAAAACCAGGTCCAGTGAGCTTCCACTCATATGGGAGGGGGAGGAGGTCCACTGGGAGAGACCAAGAGTAGAGGTGAGGTTAAGGAGTTTAGAGGCAGGTGATTTTGTGGGGTTATCGATAGGGAAGTTGAAATCACCTAGGATAATGGAGAGAATGTCAGAAGAGAGGAAGTGAGGCAGCCAGGAAGCAAAGTTGTCAAGGAATTTGGAGGGCATGCCAGGGGGGCGGTAAATGACAGCTACTCAAAGATGAACAGGTTGGAAGAGGCGTATGGCATGGACCTCAAATATAGAGAATGTATGTAAGGGATGGTTCTGGTAGTATGAGTTGGTATAAGTAGCTAGAGGGTAGTAGGAGCCCAACACCACCACCGTGGCGACCCCCAGGTCGGGGTGTGTGAGAATGTGAGACCCCCAGCAGAGAGAGCAGTGGGAGAAACTGTGTCAGAGGGAGTAATCCAGGTTTCAGTGATGGCTAGGGGATGCAAGGAATTTGAGATGAAAAGGTCATGGGTGGGGACCAGTTTGTTACAGACAGATCTGGCATTTTTTTTTTTATAGAGACAGCAGCTTGTATGCAACATTAAACAACAATAAAAATAAAAACAACAGAGAGAAGGGAGATAGTGAAAGATACTGCACATAACCAATAACATTTGGTAAATGCCAGTATCACAGATAACAGACAGAAAGAAAACCCCCCTAAACTAGGACTACAAAACCAGGTCTGTAGACACTCCTATAGCAGTGCTCAGATTGAAAACAAGTAATACAAATTTAAATAAATTCCAAATCAATGGTTTCATTAAGACCCTGAGGATTAAGTGTCTTTAATCTAAGGATCCATGCTGCCTCCTGTCTACACAGAATTCTAAAACGGTCACCACCCCTGCTGGTGGCTGGAATATGTTCCAGCCCAACCAGCAGGAACCCCGTGGGATCGCCTCCATGAAACTCAGAAAAATGGCGGGGAACACTATGGTTCATGATTTTATTCAGAATGTTTCTTCTATGTTCCATAAATCTGAGTTTCAGGGGGCGTATTGTTCGACCAACATAATGTAGTTGACAAGGACATATCAATAGATATATCACATATTGAGTGCTGCAGTTAATAAAAGTGTTTTTAAGCAGATGACCCCAAGATATGGTGTCAAATGCCTCTTCTGCATCTAGACTTAAAAGCATGGTCTCTGAAGAGGGTAGGTTAGTCAAGTGAGACAAAATAGCTGCCAGGGCCGTCCTGACCACCTTTACTGAGAATCTACCATGGGTGAATCCCAACTGGTGATGTGTTAAAATATGTGGCAAGAGTAATTGAAGTTGGTTGGCCATAATTTTTGTTAATATTTTAAAGTCCTGATTTAAAAGTGTTATGGGCACGTAAGATGTAACCAATTCTGGGTGTTTAGATGGTTTAGGTATAACAATGATATAAGCTCTATTGAAATTTAGGTAGTAAAGTTGACCCTTCAAGATACCCTGGTACAAGATAGTAGTCCCCCGAAAAACCATTTGGCCACGGGGAATATAGACTACTCTATGGACTGCTGTAGGTTTTAGCTGCTCAGTAGTATATATAAATATATAATACAAAGCTACAGTATAGTTTAATATGAGTTAGCAGCTGAGGAGGAGAGCACCAAATAAATGTTCAGACTTTCAGATATGCTGCATGTCATAAACAGTTCCCGGGGGCCAGCTCACCATCTCCACTGTCAGGATGAGAATGTCCTGAGTCACTGTATTGAAGTACGGTTGGAAATGAAAAGAAGAGGGGGTGGGGGGGAGGAATGGGCTGAGGGTAATAAGAAGGAGAAGGATAACACACAAAGAGGGGAGGTAGGACAGAAAAGGAAGGTGTAGAGAAAAAATACAGAGTTGTTAGTAAAAGTGGGTAACAAACAATATTACTACGGTGGAACAGAGTGTTTGGTGACAGCCATTAGATATCCCAGTGAGGCCACAGAGAGTGGGGTGCAGTTGGCACTAATACTGTAGGGTCACCATTAAGGCAGCCAAGTCTCTCTACACTATTGAAGCCCCAGGAAAGAACAGCTGACAGGTCAGAACAAGGAACATCACCTGTAGAGGGGGCTATCAGCCACCAGAGACTCCTTCACAATGTCGGGGATTTAGCACAATATAATCTTCCGCAAGACAGGGGTGCCCAGGAGAACACAGTGGACCCACTGTCCTATCCACAGGTGAAGTAGCAGGGAAAGAGAGCTGCACTATTCAAGCAGGCTGCCGAAACAGCGCTTAGAGCAGTCATGTGGGCAGTGAGGGACCCCAAGGCAGAGGTTGCAAAAGATGATTGCGGGGATCAGACCACTTCAAAGTGCACGGACCTAGACCAGCAGAGGAAACTGAGGAATGGAGCGGCCGGTCCCAGAGAAAGGCAATCCTGATGATGCTGACATGCCACACTCCAGAAGTAGGTCGTTCTAGTAGTGGTAGCCATCCAAACAATCCAACCACATGTTCCCGCCATCCATAAACTGTTACAAGGACAATACTTCAGGGGAGGAGGATGCTCAGCAGCGTGAGTCGGACTCCGGGAAAAAGTAACAGAGAGGTCGACATGTGCTTCCAAACTCTCTCTGGAGGGTCTCCACAGTGTCCAGTGCCGATCAGTAGTCCTGAACCTCCAGTTAATGCCCAAAAAGAGCACTTAAGGGTTTAAGGAGCCTAGTTAAATGCAGCCGCATATGAGGCCCGTGAACCGGAAGTCCTCCAATTGGACATTTCTATACATATTCTGTTTATCATGTTGGCAGTTTGCTTGAGGGAAGTCTGAGTGTCTATCATATGTCATTTGCACTGATCAACCTTCCTACACCATCCTGTTGAGCTTCATCCCCTTTTTATTTTGGCAACATCTTTTGGATTTGAGAATTGGCAAAAAACTGTTTGTGAAAGATAAATGGTAAATCTCACAGCATCTGCCTGTAAAACATATACTGGCTGTGTATTTTGTAAAATATTTTCTCTAAATCAGTGCATTCTCAAACAGTTCAGTTACCACAAAAATATTATATTTAAGAAAGAAGACCCTTAATGGGCAGAAGAGAAACCGAATGATTGTTACAAGAAATGAGGTGGTTTAAACTTCTATTATGGGGGGATGGCATGAAGGAAGTTTAATTGACTTAGCCTGCCTATGGTGTGGCTGGGGTGGTGTCTGTGTTGGACATTATGCAAAGGCTTGGGCTGTGGGCCTAAGCCTCTTTGTTCCAGTCTTCCCACCCTCCCTCCCTTATACTTTTCTTATTAATCGTTGGCTATTCTTTCTGCGGGAAAGAATGGCAGATCACCATTCCGAGTGCAATCATTTATTTTGAGTGTACTCCCTTTGTTGACTGGTAGTTGGCTTAACAGGAGGCAGTGTCATCACCCAAAATATGTGGGTAGTCAAGTTAGGAGGGCGAGTGGACACCATTGTGGTGTTATAGGTGAGTAGTGCACCTTGGTTGGTATATGCCTACAATGCATGTACAGTAGTTGGTGGTTATTGTGGATTGTGCCGATTCCGGACGTCCTTTCTTTGCCACCATACTTTCCCATACATATTGATTTAAATAAATAAATAAATAGCTAACAGTTTTTTTTGCCAATCTATGTCTCTGTGTCTTTATTAGAATTACTATTTGTATTATTATATTGCTGTTAAGTTATTTCCATACATGACAAACTTCAAATGAGAGAAAGTTTTAGAGAATACTGTAAAAAGTTCAGTTGCTATAATTCTTAGAACTTTAAAATGGAAAACCCAAGAGCAGAGTACAGGGGTGATGTAATGCCATAATTTTCTTCCACTCCCTACAGTCACATCTTACAGGGATGTACACACTATAAATATCAGTCTTATCACTGTAGTGCTCTGTGCTGTCCTGATCTAAGGTGAGTTATGCACTTTCTACTAATATGCTATGTACTGTACAATTAGTGTTCACTCTAGGAATTTTTTAGGGCAGGGTGCTGATCACGGGGAGGGCACATTTTTCATTCGGGAGGGCACATTTTTCATTCGGGAGGGCACTTTTTTCATTCGAGAGGGCACGATTATGTCCATACTGTAATGCTTAGACAGGTGTCTTAACTAAAAATGAGTACAAAGACTCATGGTTTTTTGTTTGTGCACCCATTTTATTTAATGTTTACCTTTTACATGCGGACAAGGATTTGAAAGTGAAGAGTGTTAAATAAAAGTATTTGTGGTCCATTCATCACCAATGTAGCTCTACTGTATGGTAGATTACAACTACAGTGTTCTATCATCCTGCACCTGTCACAACTTGTGCAGTTATTCTTTCCTGCCAGGGGTGTCGTCCTCTGCTCTGGTGCTTCTATCACTCTGGTCTTTATTTCAGTGGAAGACTTGTGATAGAAGCACTAGAGTACAGAACGACACCCCAGGCAGGAGGAACTGCACAGGTTGTGAAGGTGCTAAAATAAACACTAATCCTAGCATTTTATACAAGTTATAATAATAGTACCATGTGGATTGGATGCAGGTAGCTGATCAAACGTCCTACAGGTCATCTGGAGTAGATGTAGGTGTCAGCTGTTCAAAACAGAAGGGTCCAACTATTTATGCAGGCTCAGGCGGATGCCGTCTTGTCACTGGCTGTAAATATCCTCTTAGGCGCTGTGCTGAAGCTGAAACAGAACCATACAACATAAACTTACTGCATGTTATCAGAGTCCATTTGTACTGCATTCCTAGTTCTTCAAAGCACAGCTTATTCCTTGGAGTAGAATTGTAAGACCACCATAGATTTTTAGTCTCTTACAATTCTTCCCCACAAAAATAAGGGCTTGTGCTTTGAAGAACTAAAGAACACAGCAGAAAAGGGACTCTGATAACAGGATTATGGACATACTAGGGCCACTCCACCACCTCTAAGTAGGAATACTCTCCCTCCTCCCACATTTTCTTGGTACTCTACCTTTTTGAACTGGAAAGTTGGGCTCCAAGTAGCTTGGGTGGCTCAGGTGCAGAGTCCTCGGTTGTCATCTGAAATGTTGAGTGCAGATTTGGTAACTGAAGAAGAGCAATCGCCACAGCCGTCCAACTATTTATGCAGGCTCAGGCGGATGCCGTCTTGTCACTGGCTGTAAATATCCTCTTAGGCGCTGTGCTGAAGCTGAAACAGAACCATACAACATAAACTGACTGCATGTTATCAGAGTCCATTTGTACTGCATTCCTAGTTCTTCAAAGCACAGCTTATTCCTTGGAGTAGAATTGTAAGACCACCATAGATTTTTAGTCTCTTACAATTCTTCCCCACAAAAATAAGGGCTTGTGCTTTGAAGAACTAAAGAACACAGCAGAAAAGGGACTCTGATAACAGGATTATGGACATACTAGGGCCACTCCACCACCTCTAAGTAGGAATACTCTCCCTCCTCCCACATTTTCTTGGTACTCTACCTTTTTGAACTGGAAAGTTGGGCTCCAAGTAGCTTGGGTGGCTCAGGTGCAGAGTCCTCGGTTGTCATCTGAAATGTTGAGTGCAGATTTGGTAACTGAAGAAGAGCAATCGCCACAGCCGTCCAACTATTTATGCAGGCTCAGGCGGATGCCGTCTTGTCACTGGCTGTAAATATCCTCTTAGGCGCTGTGCTGAAGCTGAAACAGAATCATACAACATAAACTGACTGCATGTTATCAGAGTCCATTTGTACTGCATTCCTAGTTCTTCAAAGCACAGCTTATTCCTTGGAGTAGAATTGTAAGACCACCATAGATTTTTAGTCTCTTACAATTCTTCCCCACCAAAATAAGGGCTTATGCTTTGAAGAACTAAAGAACACAGCAGAAAAGGGACTCTGATAACAGGATTATGGACATACTAGGGCCACTCCACCACCTCTAAGTAGGAATACTCTCCCTCCTCCCACATTTACTTGGTACTCACCTTTTTGAACTGGAAAGTTGGGCTCCAAGTAGCTTGGGTGGGTCAGTTTATGTGCGTTGTCCTTGGTTGTTGCTCACAATCTACAGTACAGGTGTTTCTGATTGTAGAGTGTGGTCGGTGGCCAGCTGTGTGTGGTCTACAAGAAAATATTCTTCTTTGCTTTTTCATCCAGTGCTTCACCGCCTCTCTGTAGTTTACCTTGCCATTTAGCTTAATGGCTAATATGCTGTTGACATTTTCCACCTTGAGACGGTTTCTGTGATCTGTTAAGATTAATTTAACTTGCGAAAAAGTTCTTTCAACTTCAGCAGTTGAGAGTGGTAGAACACAGCCAACTGAAACAAGTTTCTGAATTAGAGGAAATGCTACACCAATTGTGTCTTCAGATTTTTCTAAAGTCTTGTACACGTTGACCATGGACAATCTTTCATTATCAGAATTTTCTTCTTCCGTTTGTAAGAATACAGATTTAAAGTCTTCCCATTCTGATAACAGAAGATCTTCGTCCAGTTGATAAAAATCAGCAAGCTGTGCCATTTCGGCCACACCATAAAATCCCACACCTTTGTCTGCATTAAGATGCCTCATATCTAAGACACTTAGATGATCAAGTATAGCTATATTATGCATCCTCTCTGAAATGTTTTGGACCAATAGATCTAGAAAACACCTTGCATCTTCTTCAAACTTACAATTTTCTGCTGCTATAGGAGCCTGAATTCCTATTTTTCTTGCAGCATTTTCCAGGTTCCTGCAAAACTGACCCCCAGGCTTACGCTTTAAATTTTTCAAAGCACCAAGCGTAATGGAAACATTGCTGTGTATTGTAGACAAGTCAATATCTCTTCTTTCAAAGATTAAAACTAATTTGGAAAGCAGGCTCAGTACATCACAAAGAAAGTGAATTAATTGAAAAAAATGAAAATTTTTCAGATGTTTGAGAAGTCCTTCAGCAGTTGGCCCACTCACACCACTTGTAGTCTTTGACTGTCCAGTTACAACAGCATTTTCCAAATCGACAATGATCGAATGATAATTAATTCTTATTGAATTAATAGCATTTTCATGTGATAGCCATCTTGTGTGGCTAGCCTTTTTTATTTTTGTTCCCTTACATTTAGTAAATACTCTTTGTATTTCTTCCAAAGTTTTGCTCCTCACAGAGCTGTATTTATAGTATTTGTAAATACTTGTTAATACTTCATCCATTTTCAGGAAAGGATTCAAAGATTCAAATGTATTTTTTGTTGCAAGAGCTAAACGATGATTGTGACAATGTATTGAAATAATCTTATTATTTTTGGCCTTTAGTTTGGCTGCTACTCCATCACGGTGACCAACCATTGAACTGGCGCCGTCACTTCCAAAGCCTACTAATTTCTCAAACCCTCCACAGTCTTCTATAGTCTGTGAAAAAGCATTGAAAATAGTTTCTGATTTTCCATCTGGAATTTCTGTATCATTAATAAAGGACACACTGACTTCTCCATCTTTTATATATTTTGCAGCAGTTGCCAAGTGTTTTCTGTTGCTGACATCAGTAGTTTCATCTGACATAACTGAAAATGATGGACTCTTCTGTAAAGACAAGATAACTTTCTCTCTTTGAACACTGGCCATCGAATTAACAAATTCGTTGATTGTTTGGTAGCTTGTATATGAGGCATTTTTAGATTTGTTCAGAGGGGCTAAAACTGGAGACTTTAATTCTTCTATACAGAAAACAACAAATGGTTTAAAAACAGTTGTATGTGGTATATTATGCTGGATTAGAAAATCCAGGCACTTCATAGCACATTCCACAGCTTTGAATTCCTCTGACTCTGGTCTATTTTTTCTGTTCTGTGAAGCCTCAGCATTACAACAGATTATTTCAGTTTGCATTGCTGCTTTGTGCATCTCGGAAACAGAATGCTCCTTAATTTTATCGCGCCTTACTGTGCTCATCCCACTATTCATCCATGGAGATTTGTTGTATTTTGTGTCGTTCAACAGATGTTTTAAACACAGCTTGCAGAGTAGAGATTCTCTTTCACCATTTTTTTTACAACTAAGCCACGGAAACTCTCTTTTCCATTTTATTTGGAAACCAACTTTATGTTTTGACTTTTTTTTTTGGAGAAGCACTAACCACAATGTCATTTATTGTATCTGTATCTTCAGAAGAAGACCACCTTTCTTCAGATAGGTCATCATCCAAAATAATAGGGGGTGAGGTGTCGCACTCTAAATTCTGAGAACAGTTGGCAAGAGAGACGGAGGATTGAGAATGCACATCTATGGTGTTTTCATTAACAATGACATTACATGACGTCGATACCGAGTCATCTACATTGCTGCAATTTGTGTTAACTGTGGCCAGTGAATTATCTTGGGAAGTGCATTGATTATCTGTGGGTACAGGATCAGAGGTGCTGGGTACAGGATCAGATGTGCTGGGTACAGGATCAGAGGTGCTGGGTACAGGATCTAACTCTGCTGCATTTATTTTCTGTAATTAATAAAAATCGTAATCTAAATTCAAATATTTGTTACACTTTCTTACAGGGGTTTAAAATGGGTGTATCTAAATGTTTTCCTACCTTCTTTTTTCCTGAAAACATTTGATTGATTTTAAAACATTTTCTGCCTATTTCCTTGTTTTTTCTTTCATGTTCTTTCACTTTCCTTTTAAGAGTAGGCATGTTTTCTAAAAATAAAAAAAAATAAAAACACTTAACACACTCAAGCTCCCTAGAATGAGAGCCACTGTACTCTCTGTACCAGCAAACTCACCTGAGACAAGTTGAGGTCTCCGGTCATTCAAGCCAAGAGGATCAAAGAAGGATCAATATGCTTATTTGGAGCCTGTGGTGTGGAGTGATGCACAGTTGGTTCAATGGTTGGTCAACGTGATGGAGTACATAGAGACGAGGATGAGGATGAGCCAGCTTTCTGTAGAAGAACAAAACACTTTAACACACTCAAGCTCCCTAGGATGAGAGCCACTGTTCACTCTCAGTACCAGCAGCATACTCACCTGAGGCAAATTGAGGACTCCGGTGAAGCCGAGAGGATCAAAGAAGGAGCCAGAATATGCCACTTTGGAGCCTGTGGTGTGGAGTGATGCGCCAGTTGATGCAATGGATTGCTTAACGTGATGGAGTACACAGAGACGAGGATGAGGATGAGCCAGCTTTCTGTGGAAGAACAAAACACTTTAACACACTCAAGCTCCCTAGGATGAGAGCCACTGTTTACTCTCAGTACCAGCATACTCACCTGAGGCAAATTGAGGACTCCGGTGAAGCCGAGAGGATCAAAGAAGGAGCCAGAATATGCCACTTTGGAGCCTGTGGTGTGGAGTGATGCGCCAGTTGATGCAATGGATTGCTTAACGTGATGGAGTACACAGAGACGAGGATGAGGATGAGGATGAGCCAGCTTTCTGTGGAAGAACAAAACACTTTAACACACTCAAGCTCCCTAGGATGAGAGCCACTGTTTACTCTCAGTACCAGCATACTCACCTGAGGCAAATTGAGGACTCCGGTGAAGCCGAGAGGATCAAAGAAGGAGCCAGAATATGCCACTTTGGAGCCTGTGGTGTGGAGTGGTGCGCCAGTTGATGCAATCGGATTGCTTAACGTGATGGAGTACACAGATGAGGATGAGCCAGCTTTCTGTGGAAGAACTGACAAAACACTTTAACACACTCAAGCTCCCTAGGATGAGAGCCACTGTTTACTCTCAGTACCAGCATACTCACCTGAGGCAAATTGAGGACTCCGGTGAGCCGTGAGGATCAAAGAAGGAGCCAGAATATGCTGCTATGGAGCCTGTGGTGTGGAGTGCCAGGAGTCAGAGGTGCAGTGATGGATGTGACAGATAGTTGTCATGTGATTGAGTACATAGAGACGAGGATGAGGATGTGCCAGCTTTAGAAAAAAAAAAGAAAGTAATAAATGTGGACAGATTTTTCAATTAACTTATAGAATTTTAAGTGTTGCACCTTATGTCATGAGGATGCTGTATGATTTGGGGGCCCTTAATTATTATGGTCATCATTTATGATGACCATTCAATAATGGCCCCCAAGTCATAAAGTAAACTGGGGAAGATGTATTAAACTTGGAGAAGTGATAGTGCATTAGCCAGTCAGCTCCTGTCATGTAAAACCTGTAATGATTGGATGGTGCATTCATATTTAATGCACTTATCACTTCTCCAGGCTGTTCCTGATGGTTCTGAACATTCGGACAGGTTACTATTCCCACTTATAGTTCGCGTGGATAGATAATCATGAAAAATGTGAAAAAAATAAAAAATGTGAAAAGCACAGGAAGAATATACAAACTCCACACAATAGGACCAATAGTCCAACAGAGTGCAGTGGGTCATGCAATGGTAGCTTTTTCAAATATATATTTATTCGATTTTGTCCCCTAAATCTCTTCAACATACAACTTGAACTTATAAAATATAAAACCACTTGTGACAGTCTACTCACACCTTAAATGTGGCTGCACAGATTTGTTATATAAAAAGCAAGGTATTTCAGCTATATAAGAAGACTATATATATATATAATGTATTCTTATTTGCATATTATGTACCCCCCTCACACCCCGGTCTGCATGTACCCTTCCCTCACACCCCGGTCTGTATGTACCCTCCCCTCACACCCCGGTCTGTATGTACCCTTCCCTCACACCCCGGTCTGTATGTACCCTCCCCTCACACCCCGGTCTGTATGTACCCTCCCCTCACACCCCGGTCTGTATGTAACCCCCCCCCCCCCTCACACAAGGTCTATGTATCCCCCAGACCCTGGTCTTTGGGGGATACATAGACCTTGTGTGAGGGGGGGGGGGTTACATACAGACCGGGGTGTGAGGGGAGGGTACATACAGACCGGGGTGTGAGGGAAGGGTACATACAGACCGGGGTGTGAGGGGAGGATACATACAGACCGGGGTGTGAGGGAAGGGTACATACAGACCGGGGTGTGAGGGAACACTGATGTACTGAGTACTTACATCACAGAGGGGGAGCGCTGATCACCCAGCCCCACTTGCGGAGCGGTATTAAAGATGGCGGCCGGGTGATCCTCCCTGGCGTCTCCTTTTAAACATTCATCCACACAGGTGGGCTGGGTTTGCCTCGGCGGGAGAGGCAAACCCAGCCCTCCTGTCTCACCAGACCCTGAGCAGACCTATAGGTCTGCTCGCAGAGGACGCTGACAGCTAATGACAGGGCGGGACAAGGCGGACGGGGAGGGGCGGGCCGCGGAGGTCTCCGTCTCGACACATGCATGGAGACAGTGATAATAATGCAGTGCAGTGTATTAGTGTGTTTGGCGGCGTGGCGGGGTCCAGCGGGCAGCAAAGTGCGGGGCGGGAGGGCGCAAACAAACGGGCAGGGCGGGATTCAGGGGTCTAAAAAAGGGGCAGGGCGCAGCGCCCTGTGAAAGACACCTAGAGTGAACACTATACAATGTTACTGATCTGTCGGTGTCATAGTAGTGATGAGCACCGGAAATTTTTCGGGTTTTGTGTTTTGGTTTTGGGTTCGGTTCCGCGGCCGTGTTTTGGGTTCGAACGCGTCTTGGCAAAACCTCACCGAATTTTTTTTGTCGGATTCGGGTGTGTTTTGGATTCGGGTGTTTTTTTCAAAAAACCCTAAAAAACAGCTTAAATCATAGAATTTGGGGGTCATTTTGATCCCAAAGTATTATTAACCTCAATAACCATAATTTCCACTCATTTTCAGTCTATTCTGAACACCTCACGCCTCACAATATTATTTTTAGTCCTAAAATTTGCACCGAGGTCGCTGGATGACTAAGCTCAGCGACCCAAGTGGCCGACACAAACACCTGGCCCATCTAGGAGTGGCACTGCAGTGTCACGCAGGATGGCCCTTCAAAAAACTACTCCCCAAACAGCACATGACGCAAAGAAGAAAAAAAAGAGGCGCAATGAGGTAGCTGTGTGACTAAGATAAGCGACCCTAGTGGCCGACACAAACACCTGGCCCATCTAGGAGTGGCACTGCAGTGTCACGCAGGATGGCCCTTCCAAAAAACACCCCCCAAACAGCACATGACGCAAAGAAAAAAAGAGGCGCAATGAGGTAGCTGTGTGACTAAGATAAGCGACCCAAGTGGCCGACACAAACACCTGGCCCATCTAGGAGTGGCACTGCAGTGTCACGCAGGATGGCCCTTCCAAAAAACACCCCCCAAAAAGCACATGACGCAAAGAAAAAAAGAGGCGCAATGAGGTAGCTGTGTGACTAAGATAAGCGACCCAAGTGGCCGACACAAACACTTGGCCCATCTAGGAGTGGCACTGCAGTGTCACGCAGCATGGCCCTTCCAAAAAACACCCCCCAAACAGCACATGACGCAAAGAAAAAAAGAGGCGCAATGAGGTAGCTGTGTGACTAAGATAAGCGACCCAAGTGGCCGACACAAACACCTGGCCCATCTAGGATGGCACTGCAGTGTCACGCAGGATGGCCCTTCCAAAAACTACTCCCCAAACAGCACATGACGCAAAGAAAAATGAAAGAAAAAAGAGGTGCAAGATGGAATTGTCCTTGGGCCCTCCCACCCACCCTTATGTTGTATAAACAGGACATGCACACTTTAACCAACCCATCATTTCAGTGACAGGGTCTGCCACACGACTGTGACTGAAATGACGGGTTGGTTTGGACCCCCACCAAAAAAGAAGCAATTAATCTCTCCTTGCACAAACTGGCTCTACAGAGGCAAGATGTCCACCTCATCATCATCCTCCGATATATCACCATGTACATCCCCCTCCTCACAGATTATCAATTCGTCCCCACTGGAATCCACCATCTCAGCTCCCTGTGTACTTTGTGGAGGCAATTGCTGCTGGTCAATGTCTCCACGGAGGAATTGATTATAATTCATTTTAATGAACATCATCTTCTCCACATTTTCTGGATGTAACCTCGTACGCCGATTGCTGACAAGGTGAGCGGCGGCACTAAACACTCTTTCGGAGTACACACTTGTGGGAGGGCAACTTAGGTAGAATAAAGCCAGTTTGTGCAAGGGCCTCCAAATTGCCTCTTTTTCCTGCCAGTATAAGTACGGACTGTCTGACGTGCCTACTTGGATGCGGTCACTCATATAATCCTCCACCATTCTTTCAATGGGGAGAGAATCATATGCAGTGACAGTAGACGACATGTCCGTAATCATTGTCAGGTCCTTCAGTCCGGACCAGATGTCAGCATCAGCAGTCGCTCCAGACTGCCCTGCATCACCGTCAGCGGGTGGGCTCGGAATTCTGAGCCTTTTCCTCGCACCCCCAGTTGCGGGAGAATGTGAAGGAGGAGATGTTGACAGGTCGCGTTCCGCTTGACTTGACAATTTTGTCACCAGCAGTTCTTTGAACCCCAGCAGACTTGTGTCTGCCGGAAAGAGAGATCCAAGGTAGGTTTTAAATCTAGGATCGAGCACGGTGGACAAAATGTAGTGCTCTGATTTCAACAGATTGACCACCCGTGAATCCTTGTTAAGCGAATTAAGGGCTCCATCCAGAAGTCCCACATGCCTAGCGGAATCGCTCTGTGTTAGCTCCTCCTTCAATGTCTCCAGCTTCTTCTGCAAAAAAACAGAATTGGCTTGGCGCTAACAGCTAAACAGAAAGTGTGTGCATCAATTAACCATGGATTTAATTCAAAGAACACTCTGTTTCAATCGCAGCTGTTTAATTAAGGGAGAGTACTCCACCCTTTATAGTTACCTAAAAATACAAACACACCAAAACAGCGCTAATTTAAAACATAAGTGTGCTTTTAATTTTTACACAATTAAAACAATAATAAAAACACATGAATATGACTAAATCCTAGAAACCGGTTATCCGTGCAAAGTATGACATAATTAGCACAGTTAGTATAGTGCAATACTGAACATTGAAGATATTAAGTATAGTCCGGAGACTCATTCAAATTGATCTTTTATATAGAAACTCAATCAGCATGACAGTCTCTTGCAGAACAGCAATAGATTAATCGTGAACCGTTCAATTGGTAGCAGCAAGTGAGGCAATGATTGACAGTTCACACTGCAACATATTAAGCGGCTGTTTGTAGAAGAGATTTAGAGCAGTATTAATAGGCTTGACATATATTATTATAATATCGACTGTCAGGCTTGTATAGAAAGTCAGTTGTTAACCATGAATACAACCTGCTTCAAGGATCCAGAATTGATCCGTTATGGACCGATGATTGGTATCTCCCGACTCCTGGTGCTTTTAATAGCCGTTTTTAGTGGGTCTTATCCGGAGTTCCAAAAAAACACAGGTCCAGATTTAGGCAGGTAAAAAACTTTAGCACAGCCGGTACCGGACAGGTGGTGAGAGCTCTTACGCGTTTCTCCGCCTGATAATAGCTCAGCGGCCTCCTCAGAGAAATATGTCACCATTGCTCCGTGCTTCCATTTAAATAGCAGAGATACTCCCGCTAACGAGGGCATAACGTTCGTCACGTGTCCATACCAAGCCTCATTGTAGGAATGGAACACATACGTCGGCAGACTTCAATTTACTCGTATTCTTCCGTAATTACATGACTGCATCACAAGTCCCGGTTAGAGAAACAGCATTGTTTTTTTTATATATATATATATAATTAAAATAATAATAATAATCAGAAGCCTAGACAAATTCCACTTCGCTTCCATAAGAAAAACAGTCAAACAGTCTACTTTAAGCCCTATAGTTCTACCAAAATTCAAAATGCACGGAGTGTTATTACCCATGAATGGATTAATATAAAACTCATTATAATTACATTGACATGTAATAATTACAGTTAAATGAATATCCAGTTAATTAATCATATGCACACACTATAGCCACAATTCAATTGACTTCTTTGTCTATACATTTAACACTAATATTAATATATATATATATATAAACAAACTTTAATTAGTCATCATTAAAATATTTATTTATTAATTGATTAATTCATTGTTTGCACCACTCATATTTTTTTCAGAGGAGAAGCTGCAGATTTTCACACACTTGTAAACATTCATAATAATTCGTAATAGATGTCTGGAGATGGGAGGAGAGCAAGTGATTTAACATGAACAGAGAAGATGTTATTAACGGTGCCTCTTAATGGAATTTGGCACATATGAAATATTGATTGTTATCACCAAAATTTAATTATTTAATTATTAACTCTAAAAAATCCATATCTCTATAGTAATTAGAAGAGAGATATTTTTATATGTGTTCTTATAAATAATTATATGCAGAGTGATGAAGTTTCTTATATACATAAGTGGAGTTACATAAGATCAAGAGATATCTTAAATATTGTTCAATTCCACCGTGTCATTAAGTCCGCCTGGCATTAGGGTTCCTAGAACATAGATCCAATATGCCTCTCTTTTACATAATAGATTGAATCTATCTCCGCCCCGTTTGGTTACCCCTATTTGTTCTATTGCTTTTATAGTTACTTCATTTAGACCTTGTCTCTGGCAACGTGATATATGAAACAAAAGGGGATGGGTATTGAGACCCTTCTGAATATTTCTCCTATGTTCAGAGAATCGTATATGGAGAGTACGTGTTGTACGTCCCACGTATTGTTTCCCACATCCGCAAGTAATTAGATATATCACGTAGGTGGAATTACAATTAAGAAAATTCTTCATTTGATACGTTTCCTTTGTAGTAGAGGAACTAAAACTTATACTCTTTCTTAGAGTGCACATGCATGTTGTGCATGCATTTCTTCCACACTTGTGAAACCCGGCTGGTTTTGACGGCAGCCAGGTTTCTACCATAGTGGTAGGTGCTTTTGGATTTATAAAATGACTATGTACTAACTTGGATTTGAGATTTTCTGATTTTCTAAACGTGACTTGTCCCCGAGGGTTTATCTGTTCCCTTAGTATCTCATCCAGACATAGCAGGTTGGTGTTCTTTCTTATAATCTTTTTTATTTCCCTGGCATGACTATTATATTGAGTAGTGAAGGTGATAAACCTGGAGTTACCTTCTTTATCTATTCTATCCCTTTTATTTTTATTTTTGTTTTTATTTACTAATAGTGAATCCCTATCCATCCTATTAACTTCTAATAGTGCATTTTGTAGTAGTTCACACGGGTAACCTTGTTCTTCAAAGGATTCCAATATCTTGTCTGCCTGTTGTTGGAACTTAATGTTTGATGAACAATTCCTTTTCAGCCTAACAAGTTGGCTTTTAGGGATATTCTTTTTCCACCCTTCCATATGTGAGCTTTCATAATGCAAGTACCTATTTTGATCCACTGGTTTCACATATGTGTGTGTGACTAGCTTATCTTCCTGTACAGTTAAAGTGATATCCAAAAAATTAATACTGCTTGGACTCCAAGAGCATGTGAACCTGAGACCAAAGGAGTTAGTATTAAGACTATCCGTGAAAGCATGCAATGTGGTTAAATCCCCCGTCCAAATCATAAATAAATCATCTATATACCTGCCATAAAGGGACAGGTTCCCCCCGAGTTCGCTCCCCCACACATGTTGTTCCTCAAGGAGGCCCATGTATAGGTTTGCAAAACTCGGGGCGAACCTAGTCCCCATAGCAGTCCCCCGTGTCTGCAAATAATAAGTGGAATCAAAGGTGAAATAATTGTGAGTAAGGATGAATCGAATCGATTCCAAGATGAATTCAATTAGGGTTCCTTCAACCTGTGTATCATTTCTCAAGTAGTATTCAATAGCTTGGATGCCTAATTCGTGAGGGATATTAGAATAAAGTGCCTCTACGTCGTAGGTCACCAGGAATGATCCAGGTTTCCAAACGACGTCATTCACCAGGTTCAAAAAACTTTTTGTGTCACTAATGTGCGATTTTAATTTTTCTACATAACCCTGTAGATAATAGTCAACAAAAAAGGAAAGGTTGTTAGTGAGGGAACCCACACCCGAAATAATAGGTCTCCCAGGGGGTGCTGAAAGTGATTTATGAATTTTCGGTAAATAATAAAATGTGGGGGTGACCGGGTGACTACAAAACAAAAAGTGCATGGTTTCTTTTGAAATAGCTCCTGTTTGAACTCCATCGTCCAACAGATGTTTCAATTTCCTCTGGAAAAGGAGGGTGGGATTGCCATCCATCCTCCTGTAGAATCTTTCATCATTGAGTTGTCTCATTGATTCTTTTATATATTCCACGGTATCAAGGATGACAATCCCACCCCCCTTATCAGCCTGTTTGATGGTTATCTTCTTATCTGCATACAGACATCCAATTGCTCTTCGTTCACCTCGTGTCAAAATTATCTCTAAAATGTTTCCCTTCTGCTTTATCACACATATTTTTAAAGTTATCCAGCGTTACCCTATAGAAACTCTCTATATAAGGCCCTTTAAATTGTAGGGGATAAAAATCAGATTTATTTCTAAATCGCTTTTGGTTGTAGATTTGAACTGGACCCGGGTCCGTATTCAATCCTATGGTGGATTCATCTACCAGGGATTCTAAAATTTCGATAGCACCTACATCATCTTTATCTAAAATAATAGCTGAGCCTTCAATTTTCCCTTGTTTTAAAGTTTTTAGTGCGAAATACCTTTTTCGGCAAAGAGTTCTTACGTAGCGGTTAAGATCAACAAACAATTTAAATAAATTTGGTTTATTTACTGGTGCGAAATTAAGACCTCTTTCTAACAACTTAATTTCATCACTTGTGAGTTCTTTCGAAGAGAGATTAAAGATACCTTTCTTATCACCTATCTTACACAAGGATTTTTTGTTTTTAACTCTTCTCCCTCCTCTGACTCCTCTTCGTCTCTTGTTCTGCCTCTTTTTTGCTGGCCCTTCGAAGTCTCCCTTTGCCACCTGTTTACGGGGCGCTGACCCAAAAAAGACTGACTAGAGGTTGGAGATTCAGACTCCTTTATTTCTGAATAAAATCTATTCAATTTATCTCCTCTCCCGCCTCTCCTTTGTTCATAGTTAGGAGATTGGTAATTACTCAATGCCGCATATTTATTTTGATGAAAATATCCATTCCCATCATGGCTGTACTGACTTTGATTGTTTCTCCCTTTCCTATATTTATCAGTGTAATATGGGGAATTCCTACTAAAGTCCTTCCTATTAGAACTCCTCTGTTCCTGTCCTTGGAATCTGACATTTTTCTTATACCCATTTATGGGTGGTGTCCTGGGGCTATTAAATTTGTTGTTTGAACGTATCCTATTATAATTATGAATTTCTCCCCTTTCATAATCTTTTTGATCTCTATCCATCTTATGTTCCTTTCGGAATATTATTTCTTGTTCAGATTCCTCAATTTTTTGATTTACTTTAATGTCCCTCTCCTTATAATCCACATTATTTTCAAACGCTTTTAGCAGTATCTGTGTGTTCTCTATCTCCTCCTGTAGTTTCATCACTTGTTCTCCTCTATAACTAATAAGCAATTTCATCAGGTTTCTTGAGCATAGATCAAGCGCATTGGTCCAGTCCTCAGAAAACTTTTTATCCTCTTTAAACACTGAGGATTTTAGTATTCTTAACCCCCTTGGGATCAGACCACCGTCCAGATATTTCTGGAGGGTAATCTGGTCCCACCAGTGCCTTGTTTCTGCAATGCATAAATTTTCTAGTTTATTAAACATTCTATGCATATCTGTGGTATCCTCCACAGTTTCTTCCATCTCCAAACAAGTTTTCCTTTTTAAATATTGATTCCTTCGTTCTAACCTATCTGATAAACATCTGAGTGGTGACATGGTTCTATTTAGCAGAGAGCTGCCAGGCCCAAGTACTTTATAATATGAACCACAAACAAACAGAATTGGCTTGGCGCTAACAGCTAAACAGAAAGTGTGTGCATCAATTAACCATGGATTTAATTCAAAGAACACTCTGTTTCAATCGCAGCTGTTTAATTAAGGGAGAGTACTCCACCCTTTATAGTTACCTAAAAATACAAACACACCAAAACAGCGCTAATTTAAAACATAAGTGTGCTTTTAATTTTTACACAATTAAAACAATAATAAAAAACACATGAATATGACTAAATCCTAGAAACCGGTTATCCGTGCAAAGTATGACATAATTAGCACAGTTAGTATAGTGCAATACTGAACATTGAAGATATTAAGTATAGTCCGGAGACTCATTCAAATTGATCTTTTATATAGAAACTCAATCAGCATGACAGTCTCTTGCAGAACAGCAATAGATTAATCGTGAACCGTTCAATTGGTAGCAGCAAGTGAGGCAATGATTGACAGTTCACACTGCAACATATTAAGCGGCTGTTTGTAGAAGAGATTTAGAGCAGTATTAATAGGCTTGACATATATTATTATAATATCGACTGTCAGGCTTGTATAGAAAGTCAGTTGTTAACCATGAATACAACCTGCTTCAAGGATCCAGAATTGATCCGTTATGGACCGATGATTGGTATCTCCCGACTCCTGGTGCTTTTAATAGCCGTTTTTAGTGGGTCTTATCCGGAGTTCCAAAAAAACACAGGTCCAGATTTAGGCAGGTAAAAAACTTTAGCACAGCCGGTACCGGACAGGTGGTGAGAGCTCTTACGCGTTTCTCCGCCTGATAATAGCTCAGCGGCTTCCTCAGAGAAATATGTCACCATTGCTCCGTGCTTCCATTTAAATAGCAGAGATACTCCCGCTAACGAGGGCATAACGTTCGTCACGTGTCCATACCAAGCCTCATTGTAGGAATGGAACACATACGTCGGCAGACTTCAATTTACTCGTATTCTTCCGTAATTACATGACTGCATCACAAGTCCCGGTTAGAGAAACAGCATTGTTTTTTTTATATATATATATAATTAAAATAATAATAATAATCAGAAGCCTAGACAAATTCCACTTCGCTTCCATAAGAAAAACAGTCAAACAGTCTACTTTAAGCCCTATAGTTCTTCAATGTTCAGTATTGCACTATACTAACTGTGCTAATTATGTCATACTTTGCACGGATAACCGGTTTCTAGGATTTAGTCATATTCATGTGTTTTTTATTATTGTTTTAATTGTGTAAAAATTAAAAGCACACTTATGTTTTAAATTAGCGCTGTTTTGGTGTGTTTGTATTTTTAGGTAACTATAAAGGGTGGAGTACTCTCCCTTAATTAAACAGCTGCAATTGAAACAGAGTGTTCTTTGAATTAAATCCATGGTTAATTGATGCACACACTTTCTGTTTAGCTGTTAGCGCCAAGCCAATTCTGTTTGTTTGTGGTTCATATTATAAAGTACTTGGGCCTGGCAGCTCTCTGCTAAATAGAACCATGTCACCACTCAGATGTTTATCAGATAGGTTAGAACGAAGGAATCAATATTTAAAAAGGAAAACTTGTTTGGAGATGGAAGAAACTGTGGAGGATACCACAGATATGCATAGAATGTTTAATAAACTAGAAAATGTATGCATTGCAGAAACAAGGCAATGGTGGGACCAGATTACCCTCCAGAAATATCTGGACGGTGGTCTGATCCCAAGGGGGTTAAGAATACTAAAATCCTCAGCGTTTAAAGAGGATAAAAAGTTTTCTGAGGACTGGACCAATGCGCTTGATCTATGCTCAAGAAACCTGATGAAATTGCTTATTAGTTATAGAGGAGAACAAGTGATGAAACTACAGGAGGAGATAGAGAACACACAGATACTGCTAAAAGCGTTTGAAAATAATGTGGATTATAAGGAGAGGGACATTAAAGTAAATCAAAAAATTGAGGAATCTGAACAAGAAATAATATTCCGAAAGGAACATAAGATGGATAGAGATCAAAAAGATTATGAAAGGGGAGAAATTCATAATTATAATAGGATACGTTCAAACAACAAATTTAATAGCCCCAGGACACCACCCATAAATGGGTATAAGAAAAATGTCAGATTCCAAGGACAGGAACAGAGGAGTTCTAATAGGAAGGACTTTAGTAGGAATTCCCCATATTACACTGATAAATATAGGAAAGGGAGAAACAATCAAAGTCAGTACAGCCATGATGGGAATGGATATTTTCATCAAAATAAATATGCGGCATTGAGTAATTACCAATCTCCTAACTATGAACAAAGGAGAGGCGGGAGAGGAGATAAATTGAATAGATTTTATTCAGAAATAAAGGAGTCTGAATCTCCAACCTCTAGTCAGTCTTTTTTGGGTCAGCGCCCCGTAAACAGGTGGCAAAGGGAGACTTCGAAGGGCCAGCAAAAAGAGGCAGAACAAGAGACGAAGAGGAGTCAGAGGAGGGAGAAGAGTTAAAAACAAAAAATCCTTGTGTAAGATAGGTGATAAGAAAGGTATCTTTAATCTCTCTTCGAAAGAACTCACAAGTGATGAAATTAAGTTGTTAGAAAGAGGTCTTAATTTCGCACCAGTAAATAAACCAAATTTATTTAAATTGTTTGTTGATCTTAACCGCTACGTAAGAACTCTTTGCCGAAAAAGGTATTTCGCACTAAAAACTTTAAAACAAGGGAAAATTGAAGGCTCAGCTATTATTTTAGATAAAGATGATGTAGGTGCTATCGAAATTTTAGAATCCCTGGTAGATGAATCCACCATAGGATTGAATACGGACCCGGGTCCAGTTCAAATCTACAACCAAAAGCGATTTAGAAATAAATCTGATTTTTATCCCCTACAATTTAAAGGGCCTTATATAGAGAGTTTCTATAGGGTAACGCTGGATAACTTTAAAAATATGTGTGATAAAGCAGAAGGGAAACATTTTAGAGATAATTTGACACGAGGTGAACGAAGAGCAATTGGATGTCTGTATGCAGATAAGAAGATAACCATCAAACAGGCTGATAAGGGGGGTGGGATTGTCATCCTTGATACCGTGGAATATATAAAAGAATCAATGAGACAACTCAATGATGAAAGATTCTACAGGAGGATGGATGGCAATCCCACCCTCCTTTTCCAGAGGAAATTGAAACATCTGTTGGACGATGGAGTTCAAACAGGAGCTATTTCAAAAGAAACCATGCACTTTTTGTTTTGTAGTCACCCGGTCACCCCCACATTTTATTATTTACCGAAAATTCATAAATCACTTTCAGCACCCCCTGGGAGACCTATTATTTCGGGTGTGGGTTCCCTCACTAACAACCTTTCCTTTTTTGTTGACTATTATCTACAGGGTTATGTAGAAAAATTAAAATCGCACATTAGTGACACAAAAAGTTTTTTGAACCTGGTGAATGACGTCGTTTGGAAACCTGGATCATTCCTGGTGACCTACGACGTAGAGGCACTTTATTCTAATATCCCTCACGAATTAGGCATCCAAGCTATTGAATACTACTTGAGAAATGATACACAGGTTGAAGGAACCCTAATTGAATTCATCTTGGAATCGATTCGATTCATCCTTACTCACAATTATTTCACCTTTGATTCCACTTATTATTTGCAGACACGGGGGACTGCTATGGGGACTAGGTTCGCCCCGAGTTTTGCAAACCTATACATGGGCCTCCTTGAGGAACAACATGTGTGGGGGAGCGTACTCGGGGGGAACCTGTCCCTTTATGGCAGGTATATAGATGATTTATTTATGATTTGGACGGGGGATTTAACCACATTGCATGCTTTCACGGATAGTCTTAATACTAACTCCTTTGGTCTCAGGTTCACATGCTCTTGGAGTCCAAGCAGTATTAATTTTTTGGATATCACTTTAACTGTACAGGAAGATAAGCTAGTCACACACACATATGTGAAACCAGTGGATCAAAATAGGTACTTGCATTATGAAAGCTCACATATGGAAGGGTGGAAAAAGAATATCCCTAAAAGCCAACTTGTTAGGCTGAAAAGGAATTGTTCATCAAACATTAAGTTCCAACAACAGGCAGACAAGATATTGGAATCCTTTGAAGAACAAGGTTACCCATGTGAACTACTACAAAATGCACTATTAGAAGTTAATAGGATGGATAGGGATTCACTATTAGTAAATAAAAACAAAAATAAAAATAAAAGGGATAGAATAGATAAAGAAGGTAACTCCAGGTTTATCACCTTCACTACTCAATATAATAGTCATGCCAGGGAAATAAAAAAGATTATAAGAAAGAACACCAACCTGCTATGTCTGGATGAGATACTAAGGGAACAGATAAACCCTCGGGGACAAGTCACGTTTAGAAAATCAGAAAATCTCAAATCCAAGTTAGTACATAGTCATTTTATAAATCCAAAAGCACCTACCACTATGGTAGAAACCTGGCTGCCGTCAAAACCAGCCGGGTTTCACAAGTGTGGAAGAAATGCATGCACAACATGCATGTGCACTCTAAGAAAGAGTATAAGTTTTAGTTCCTCTACTACAAAGGAAACGTATCAAATAAAGAATTTTCTTAATTGTAATTCCACCTACGTGATATATCTAATTACTTGCGGATGTGGGAAACAATACGTGGGACGTACAACACGTACTCTCCATATACGATTCTCTGAACATAGGAGAAATATTCAGAAGGGTCTCAATACCCATCCCCTTTCGTTTCATATATCACGTTGCCAGAGACAAGGTCTAAATGAAGTAACTATAAAAGCAATAGAACAAATAGGGGTAACCAAACGGGGCGGAGATAGATTCAATCTATTATGTAAAAGAGAGGCATATTGGATCTATGTTCTAGGAACCCTAATGCCAGGCGGACTTAATGACACGGTGGAATTGAACAATATTTAAGATATCTCTTGATCTTATGTAACTCCACTTATGTATATAAGAAACTTCATCACTCTGCATATAATTATTTATAAGAACACATATAAAAATATCTCTCTTCTAATTACTATAGAGATATGGATATGGATAACAATCAATATTTCATATGTGCCAAATTCCATTAAGAGGCACCGTTAATAACATCTTCTCTGTTCATGTTAAATCACTTGCTCTCCTCCCATCTCCAGACATCTATTACGAATTATTATGAATGTTTACAAGTGTGTGAAAATCTGCAGCTTCTCCTCTGAAAAAAATATGAGTGGTGCAAACAATGAATTAATCAATTAATAAATAAATATTTTAATGATGACTAATTAAAGTTTGTTTATATATATATATATATTAATATTAGTGTTAAATGTATAGACAAAGAAGTCAATTGAATTGTGGCTATAGTGTGTGCATATGATTAATTAACTGGATATTCATTTAACTGTAATTATTACATGTCAATGTAATTATAATGAGTTTTATATTAATCCATTCATGGGTAATAACACTCCGTGCATTTTGAATTTTGGTAGAACTATAGGGCTTAAAGTAGACTGTTTGACTGTTTTTCTTATGGAAGCGAAGTGGAATTTGTCTAGGCTTCTGATTATTATTATTATTTTAATTATATATATATATATAAAAAAAACAATGCTGTTTCTCTAACTGGGACTTGTGATGCAGTCATGTAATTACGGAAGAATACGAGTAAATTGAAGTCTGCCGACGTATGTGTTCCATTCCTACAATGAGGCTTGGTATGGACACGTGACGAACGTTATGCCCTCGTTAGCGGGAGTATCTCTGCTATTTAAATGGAAGCACGGAGCAATGGTGACATATTTCTCTGAGGAAGCCGCTGAGCTATTATCAGGCGGAGAAACGCGTAAGAGCTCTCACCACCTGTCCGGTACCGGCTGTGCTAAAGTTTTTTACCTGCCTAAATCTGGACCTGTGTTTTTTTGGAACTCCGGATAAGACCCACTAAAAACGGCTATTAAAAGCACCAGGAGTCGGGAGATACCAATCATCGGTCCATAACGGATCAATTCTGGATCCTTGAAGCAGGTTGTATTCATGGTTAACAACTGACTTTCTATACAAGCCTGACAGTCGATATTATAATAATATATGTCAAGCCTATTAATACTGCTCTAAATCTCTTCTACAAACAGCCGCTTAATATGTTGCAGTGTGAACTGTCAATCATTGCCTCACTTGCTGCTACCAATTGAACGGTTCACGATTAATCTATTGCTGTTCTGCAAGAGACTGTCATGCTGATTGAGTTTCTATATAAAAGATCAATTTGAATGAGTCTCCGGACTATACTTAATATCTTCAATGTTCAGTATTGCACTATACTAACTGTGCTAATTATGTCATACTTTGCACGGATAACCGGTTTCTAGGATTTAGTCATATTCATGTGTTTTTTATTATTGTTTTAATTGTGTAAAAATTAAAAGCACACTTATGTTTTAAATTAGCGCTGTTTTGGTGTGTTTGTATTCTTCTGCAAAAGCCTGATGAGGGGAATGACCTGACTCAGGCTGGCAGTGTCTGAACTGACTTCACGTGTGGCAAGTTCAAAAGGTTGCAGAACCTTGCACAACGTTGAAATCATTCTCCACTGCGCTTGAGACAGGTGCATTCCACCTCCTATATCGTGCTCAGTTGTATAGGCTTGAATGGCCTTTTGCTGCTCCTCCAACCTCTGAAGCATATAGAGGGTTGAATTCCACCTCGTTACCACTTCTTGCTTCAGATGATGGCAGGGCAGGTTCAGGCGTTTTTGGTGGTGCTCCAGTCTTCTGTACGTGGTGCCTGTACGCCGAAAGTGTCCCGCAATTCTTCTGGCCACCGACAGCATCTCTTGCACGCCCCTCTCGTTTTTTAAATAATTCTGCACCACCAAATTCAAGGTATGTGCAAAACATGGGACGTGCTGGAATTTGCCCATATTTAATGCACACACAATATTGCTGGCGTTGTCCGATGCCACAAATCCACAGGAGAGTCCAATTGGGGTAAGCCATTCTGTGATGATCTTCCTCAGTTGCCGTAAGAGGTTTTTAGCTGTGTGCGTATTCTGGAAAGCGGTGATACAAAGCGTAGCCTGCCTAGGAAAGAGTTGGCGTTTGCGAGATGCTGCTACTGGTGCCGCCGCTGCTGTTCTTGCAGCGGGAGTCCATACATCTACCCAGTGGGCTGTCACAGTCATATAGTCCTGAGCCTGCCCTGCTCCACTTGTCCACATGTCCGTGGTTAAGTGGACATTGGGTACAACTGCATTTTTTAGGACACTGGTGAGTCTTTTTCTGAGGTCTGTGTACATTTTCGGTATCGCCTGCCTAGAGAAATGGAACCTAGATGGTATTTGGTACCGGGGACACAGTACCTCCAACAAGTCTCTAGTTGGCTCTGCAGTAATGATGGATACCGGAACCACGTTTCTCACCGCCCAGGATGCCAAGGCCTCAGTTATCCGCTTTGCAGCAGGATGACTGCTGTGATATTTCATCTTCCTCGCAAAGGATTGTTGGACAGTCAATTGCTTGGTGGAAGTAGTAAAAGTGGTCTTACGAGTACGACTTCCCCTCTGGGATGACCATCGACTCCCAGCAGCAACAACAGCAGCGCCAGCAGCAGTAGGCGTGGCACGCAAGGATGCATCGGAGGAATCCCAGGAAGGAGAGGACTCGTCAGAATTGCCAGTGACATGGCCTGCAGGACTATTGGCATTCCTGGGGAAGGAGGAAATTGACACTGAGGGAGTTGGTGGGGTGGTTTGCGTGAGCTTGGTTACAAGAGGAAGGGATTTACTGGTCAGTGGACTGCTTCCGCTGTCGCCCAAAGTTTTTGAACTTGTCACTAACTTATGATGAATGCGCTGCAGGTGACGTATAAGGGAGGATGTTCCGAGGTGGTTAACGTCCTTACCCCTACTTATTACAGCTTGACAAAGGCAACACACGGCTTGACAAATGTTGTCCGCATTTCTGTTGAAATACTTCCACACCGAAGAGCTGATTTTTTTGGTATTTTCACCAGGCATGTCAATGGCCCTATTCCTCCCACGGACAACAGGGTCTCCCCGGGTGCCTGACTTAAACAAACCACCTCACCATCAGAATCCTCCTGGTCAATTTCCTCCCCAGCGCCAGCAACACCCATATCCTCCTCATCCTGGTGTACTTCAACACTGACATCTTCAATCTGACTATCAGGAACTGGACTGCGGGTGCTCCTTCCAGCACTTGCAGGGGGCGTGCAAATGGTGGAAGGCGCATGCTCTTCACGTCCAGTGTTGGGAAGGTCAGGCATCGCAAACGACACAATTGGACTCTCCTTGTGGATTTGTAATTTCGAAAAACGCACAGTTCTTTGCTGTGCTTTTGCCAGCTTGAGTCTTTTCATTTTTCTAGCGAGAGGCTGAGTGCTTCCATCCTCATGTGAAGCTGAACCACTAGCCATGAACATAGGCCAGGGCCTCAGCCGTTCCTTGCCACTCCGTGTGGTAAATGGCATATTGGCAAGTTTACGCTTCTCCTCCGACAATTTTATTTTAGATTTTTGAGTCCTTTTTTTACTGATATTTGGTGTTTTGGATTTTACATGCTCTGTACTATGACATTGGGCATCGGCCTTGGCAGACGACTTTGATGGCATTTCATCGTCTCGGCCATGACTAGTGGCAGCAGCTTCAGCACGAGGTGGAAGTCGATCTTGATCTTTCCCTATTTTTGGAACCTCAACATTTTTGTTCTCCATATTTTAATAGGCACAACTAAAAGGCACCTCAGGTAAACAATGGAGATGGATGGATACTAGTATACTTATGGATGGACGAGCGACTGCCGACACAGAGGTAGCTTCAGCCGTGGACTTCCGTACTGCGTCTGCTGCTAATATAGACTGGATGATAATGATATAAAAAAAATATATATATATCACTACTGCAGCCGGACTGGTATATATTATATAATGACGGACCTGCTGGACACTGTCAGCACTGCAGACTCCTAAAGTAAGCTACTAGTATCAAGAAGATAGAAAAAAAAACACCACTGGTAGGTGGTATACAATTATGGATGGACGAGCGACTGCCGACACAGAGGTAGCTACAGCCGTGGACTACCGTACTGCGTCTGCTGCTAATATAGACTGGATGATAATGATATAAAAAATATATATATATCACTACTGCAGCCGGACAGGTATATATTATATAATGACGGACCTGCTGGACACTGTCAGCACTGCAGACTCCTAAAGTAAGCTACTAGTATCAAGAAGATAGAAAAAAAAAACACAACAGGTAGGTGGTATACAATTATGGATGGACGAGCGACTGCCGACACAGAGGTAGCTACAGCCGTGGACTACCGTACTGCGTCTGCTGCTAATATAGACTGGATGATAATGATATAAAAAATATATATATATCACTACTGCAGCCGGACAGGTATATATTATATAATGACGGACCTGCTGGACACTGTAAGCACTGCAGACTCCTAAAATAAGCTACTAGTATCAAGAAGATAGAAAAAAAAAAACACAACAGGTAGGTGGTATACAATTATGGATGGACGAGCGACTGCCGACACAGAGGTAGCTACAGCCGTGGACTACCGTACTGCGTCTGCTGCTAATATAGACTGGATGATAATGATATAAAAAATATATATATATCACTACTGCAGCCGGACAGGTATATATTATATAATGACGGACCTGCTGGACACTGTCAGCACTGCAGACTCCTAAAGTAAGCTACTAGTATCAAGAAGATAGAAAAAAAAAACACAACAGGTAGGTGGTATACAATTATGGATGGACGAGCGACTGCCGACACAGAGGTAGCTACAGCCGTGGACTACCGTACTGCGTCTGCTGCTAATATAGACTGGATGATAATGATATAAAAAATATATATATATCATTACTGCAGCCGGACAGGTATATATTATATAATGACGGACCTGCTGGACACTGTAAGCACTGCAGACTCCTAAAGTTAACTACTAGTATGAAGAAGATAGGAAAAAAAAAAAAACCACCACAGGTAGGTATACAATTATGGACGAGCGACTGCCGACACAGAGGTAGCTACAGCCGTGGACTACCGTACTGCGTCTGCTGCTAGTATAGACTGGATGATAATGATATAAAAAATATATATATATCACTACTGCAGGACAGGTATATATTATATAATGACGGACCTGCTGGACACTGTCAGCAGAATGCGTTTATAGAATAAAAACACCACACGACGAGTGTTTAACTTTTTCAGGCAGACAATCACAATATACTGGTGGTCACTGGTCACTGGTCAGTCACACTGGCAGTGGCACTCTGGCAGCAAAAGTGTGCACTGTTAAATATATGTACTCCTGCTATAACTGCTCCCCAGTCTCCCCCACAATTTAGCTGTGTGAGCAGTGAGCACTCAGCACAGTCAGATATACATAGATGATGCAGCACACTGAGGCTGAGCACAGATATGGTATACTGTGTCACTGTGTATCGTTTTTTTTCAGGCAGAGAACGGATTATATTAAATAATAATAAAACTACACTGGTGGTCACTGGTCAGTCACTAGTAAACTCTGCACTCTCTGAGTACTCCTAAGCTCCAGTAAATCAAGTGTCTCACTATCACTATCTATTTCTATTCTAAACGGAGAGGACGCCAGCCACGTCCTCTCCCTATCAATCTCAATGCACATGTGAAAATGGCGGCGACGCGCGGCTCCTTATATAGAATCCGAGTCTCGCGATAGAATACGAGCCTCGCGAGAATCCGACAGCGGGATGATGACGTTCGGGCGCGCTCGGGTTAGCCGAGCAAGGCGGGAAGATCCGAGTCTGCCTCGGACCCGTGTAAAAAGCGTGAAGTTCGGGGGGGTTCGGTTTCCGAGAAACCGAACCCGCTCATCACTATGTCATAGTGTGACTTTTTTGGTTAGTATGAGAATCAGAATTAAAGAGATTTTGTGAGAGTTTTCCTGATTTTGTTTTTTACGCGTCAATCATTTACACGGAAAAATCAGCCTGGGTTTGCCATGTAAATGATTGCCACTTCAAAAAAAAAAAAGAATTCTCACAAAATCTCTTACTTTCGGATTCTTACACCCTTTTACATTCCCACCCTTATGGTTTTTTTTAATGTGTAATTGGTTTTGGATTGCAATAAGCAATGTTTAAGGTAAAATATCTACAATATTTAAGAGACCACTAAGTATGAAATACTGACTCCCTTATATCAAACAGGTACAATTAATATTTAAATAGGGAAGTTATTTGTAATAATATCAAGAGTTTCTAGACACTCATATAAGATAAAGCTCTGTCCACTAATATAGTGACATTTGACAACACTGATCAGGGCCGTAACTACGTGTGTGCCAAGTGGGCTTGGCACACAGCGCAGTTGCCCTGAGGGCGCACGGCCAGCGGCATGTAATGAGTCAAATTGACTCATTACATGCCGCCTCTAAAGTCTGCGCCGTGCGCCGCCGCCGCACTGGGGAGGAGAGCTACAGCGCCGGGCAGCGGAGAAGGAGGATGAGGGAGGGGGACTGGAGCCGCAGCAGCGCTATTTCATTGGTAGTAAGCGCCGCTGCAGCAGCCCCCTCTCCTTCCGTATTGGCTGCCCAGCGCTGCTGTGGATGCTGGGATGCGGTTCCTCCATCCCAGCATCGACAGCAGCGCCGGGCAGCAAATACGGAAGGAGAGGGGACAACACTGATTACAGTATTCACCTGCACTAAGCTGCATGGTTTAAGAAATCACAATGTAGAAGATTTTAATATCATGGAACTTTAACATAAACAACAATAACAAATTTACTGTCGATTCCTTCCTGTATTAGATATTAATAGATTATAACATCACTATGTCAAAGATAAGTACAGGAGTTCATGCCCAAATATATGCATATGTGTGTGTGTGTGTGTGTGTGTGTGTGTGTGTGTGTGTATGGATGTATGTGTGTGTGTGTGTGTGTGTGTGTGTGTGTGTGTATATATATATGTGTGTGTGTATATATATATATATATATATATATATATACATACAGCCAAACAGCTTCCTCCATGAACGAAAATACTGCACTCCATGGTATTTTCATCAAGACATGTGGCTCAAGAAAAGTACAAGTTATAGCGCTTCATCACTTTTCTTGAGCCACATGTCCTGACTTACAAGGCTTAGCTCCTTGTAACGCTGACAACCTGTAATATTGCTACAGTTTAGTGATAAAGATGTATTCAAAAAATATATGTAAAGTGTAGCTGTATAACAGGTCGTCAGTGTTTCAAGGAGCAAAGCCATGTAAGTCAGGGCATGTGGCTCAAGAAAAGTGCAAGTGAAAAAGCACTATCACTTGTACTTTTCTTGAGCCACATGTCCTGATAAAGACAGTGGATTGCGGTATTTTCATTTACAGAGGGAGCTGTTTGGTTTTACCTTTTATGGAGTGCATATAGCCATATAAAATTCTAGGAAGGCACCATGGCTGTACTCATTCACCCAAAGTGCCAGTCCACTACCACACGATATATAGATCACACTGTGTGTGTTTGTGTGTGTGTGTGTATATATATAATATATATATATATATATATATATATATAATTTTTTTTCGATTGAGTGGGAAGGGTGGCTGCAGGCATCATTGTCAGTCACTATGTATGTGTGTGTTTGTGTGTGTGTATGTATGTTTGTATATATATATATATATATATATATATATATTCGAGTGGGTGGGAAGGGTGGCTGCAGGAATCGTTGTCAGTCACTGTGTATGTGTGTTTGACACACAAACTTCAAACAGGCTACTGTGTGCTGTGCTCATAAGGAAATCACTGCAGTATACTTTGTCACTGGTGTGTGAGGGCAGACAGAGTGTGGGATTTCATGATTATTTGTCATAAAAATAATACTGTGTTATATATGACTGAGCTGCACCTCTGAGAAGAGAAGACCTCTATACCTGTTATTCTAAAAAAAAAATAATTGCAAAGAATATTTTTTCTGTTTAAAATAAAATCTGCAGTCTTTACTAATTCAGTTTAAGTTGTATTTTTCAAGATGTATGTGTGTTTTTAGATGAAGCTTATATTTTTGTATTTCCATTATCTGTATGCCACACCAGTTCCTGCAAGGAGACCTTTTCAGATTCTGCCATGTAAACCCCCCCCCCCAAAAAAAAAAAAAAAACAAGACAAAACAAAACATAATTTTATAATCTAAATGTAAAAAGTTGCACAGTGTGTTTTTGAAAAGCAGCGGATATTACTGCTGGAATTACTAGTTGTTGCCCGTGTTCCCATCAGCTGTAACCCTAAAATCATGTGGGAATTTTTTTTTTGCTGTGGTCAACATAATTCTCCAGTCTTTTATTAAAATAGCATTGTATAGGTAACAGTCATGGACATAACTCTGTGTGTGTGGTGTGTGCCACCGCACTTAGCGCTGCAAGGTAGGAGGTGCTGTTGGCGGCACTTGTCAATTATCTGTTTTAACTACTTTCACTTGCAGTGTCCCCCCTTTTTGAAGCCCAGCATCTCCTAACCACCTCTGTCTCCTTTCCCTTTCTCCTTTCTGTCACTAATACCTATACAACATTCATGAACTTACTCTATTTTGATAGCTCTTTGATATTCAGTTACACTGTCCTTTATTACATTTCAAGATGCTGATATACGCGGGATTTAAACCCATTGCCTGTGGCATTGCAGTCAGACACTCTAATCATTGAGATAAAGTAGGTGCCCTTGCATAGAAAGCTAGAGAATTTGAACTATTTGAAGCTTACTTTGTACTTTGTGAAAAAATGATCACCATTGCAGCTGAGCAGATCTATGTAGTGTGTGGTTGCAAGAGATGGGATGTGTGGCTGCACACTACATAGATCTGCTCCATTGCAATGCTGATTATTTTTTTACAAAGTACAAGTAGCTTCATATTGTTAGAAATCTCATAGTTTTTATGCAGGATCAAATAGATCAATGAGTCCGGTTGTTTGACTGTGATGCAACAAGTTATAGGATTGAACCCTGGATATGGCAGAATATTGAAATGTGTTATTTAATAAAGTGTACTGTAACTGAATAACAGCGAGCCCTCAAGTTAAGGGCATGAATGTGGGATAAAGAGGATTTGTGTCCAAATCCATTTTCTTGCAGGGTTCTATACATTATAATAATAATAATAATAATAATAATAATAATAATAATAATAATAATTTTATATATATATATATATATATATATATAGGGATGCTGCTGGATCGGCACTCTACATGATAGTGATAACAAGTACCTGCGTGCCCTTGTGTAAATAAATAGTCCTCTAGATACTCTCCTGGCAGAGAGAGCAAAACACGGCACTGCAGGGTTTTCAAATAGCTGAAGTTTAATTCAACGTTTCGGGACCCAAAGTCCCGTCGTCAGGAAAATATCATACAAACAGTGACATGTGAAGGGCTTACCTTATATCCCTGAATCGTCCATATCTCCCCCTCCTCCTCATTTCCAGATGCACGCCGAAGCCGGGGCGCCGTCAGCGGGACGGAAGGGGCGTGTCGCATATGTGTGACGTCACACATATGCGACACGCCCCTTCCGTCCCGCTGACGGCGCCCCGGCTTCGGCGTGCATCTGGAAATGAGGAGGAGGGGGAGATATGGACGATTCAGGGATATAAGGTAAGCCCTTCACATGTCACTGTTTGTATGATATTTTCCTGACGACGGGACTTTGGGTCCCGAAACGTTGAATTAAACTTCAGCTATTTGAAAACCCTGCAGTGCCGTGTTTTGCTCTCTCTGCCAGGAGAGTATCTAGAGGACTATATATATATATATATATAAATAATTTTTTTTTGCTACAAGCAAGTCTGGTGAGTGCTTCCTACTATTACTTTTCAGGCTCGGTGGCTTGCTACGCTCACCACAAGTTCTTTTCCCACTCTATGGGTGTAGTGGACACCCACGAGTGGGAATAGTCCCTGTTGATCGGCATGCCGACCAGCAGGCTATTGAGCGTGTCGGTATTGTGATCATAGCATGGGCTTTCTCTGGGAGCAATTTTGTCACGCCCCTTCCCCACAAGGCATGTGACTTATGTCCCTATTGGCAAAATGGGGGGGGGGGGGGTGACTTTTCTTTCTGGCACAGAGTACAAAAAGTCTAGTTATGATTCTGGTAACAGTCGTACCTCATTTACACTTTATCATTGTACATTCACTTGGGGGTAAATTTATTAAGATGGGAGTTCTATTTAATATGGGATGTTGCCCATAGCAACCAATTAGAATCTACTTCTCATTTATCTAGCACCTTCTAGAAGATAATACCTGAAATCTGATTGGTTGCTATAGGAAACATCCCATCTTAAATAGAACTCTCATCTTAGTAAATTTACCCCTAGGTCTGGTGACAGTTAAGTGTAACTACAGTAGCTGTACTCCTATCCTGGTTTTAAACAATAAAACCAATGAACAATCCAGTACTGGTGCTGCAGCTGGTATCATTCATAGTACTACTTTAACATCTACTAAAGGTGGTAAAGGAGAAAGAAGGTTTATGAAAGGACACCACAAATCTTAACATTTCACAATGTTTAAGAAAACATTACCTCCAAATATGAGAAGAAAATTTACTGATGAAAAATGTAAAATTGCCAACATGCCTCACACCGAACACAGTGGCAAAGAAAGGCTCAGACCATGGCCTTTCTTTATGAGTGGTGGTCCTGCAACTGCACTTTTATACACTAAAAGGTCTGTTGTGAAAACCAAGTCCCAATGCAGTCGGCCATCTTCTGTAACCTTGCACCAATTTGTTGCTCTGAGTCTAGAGGTGTCACCTTTAAGACAGGCAAATCAGTGCATAAAATGAACACTAAGACTGAAGAACAAACTGTGTTTGCAAACTTCACACTTCTCTGAGAGTCTAAGAGTGCCCACGAGTGTGAGTCTGACATTTCTGATTCTGACAATAATCATAGAGAAGTGTCCTTCCACCATTTCTGAACCCTCTGCAAATGTGAGGATGACTTGTAGTAAAAGTAATGATGGTGTTGGTTTAGACATAGAGATTGAAGACGCTACTGTGGAAGTGCAACAGGATGACGGGGATATTTATGTATCTGACACCAAAGAGGATGTTGATGGTGAATGTTTTGGTCAAGAAGAAGTTGATAAAATTCAGAAGGATGATGTTGTTTGTGTCAAAGTAAGTCAGCCAGCAGTGGCAACAGTTCTTACCAGAGATACGAAGAAGCGCATTGTCATGCATGGGCAAAACTATGTGGGTACATTTTTACCCAAGTCCTGACATTTGTCATGGTATCTATACTCTTTTTGGTGCTAAAGTAAGTAGAGGTGGGTACATTAACCATCTAGGCACATCCTCATTTTCACTGAGTTCATTTAAATATTTTATCAAAATTTGTAAACTCATAAAAGAACAAGCAGTCCAGCATCAGGCTCCAACAGAATGGATAGATACCAGCACATACAATCTCCACCACCAACACCTACAGATGTGTTTACATACACCTTTCCCCATTTAAGCCATATGGCCAAATTAGCCATTCAAAGGACTCTGTGACATAGCCACGCTGTGTGATTTTTCATAAAATATGCTACTTTAATCTCCTACTTTATACAAATTCTTAGGAGTAAAAAAAAATTGGGAATCTGTACAATCTCTATTCACAGTGGTCTTAGCCATGCTGAGAATTTCTTGCCAAATGAAGCAAAAATGGAAAGTTGTATGAGGACACACCTGTACATCATCAAACCCCTTATTAGCGACTGGAGAGAGCCCAACACTTAATTTGCAAAGCCAGACTGACTCCGCACCTACTGTATTTGAGATTCATAAGAAGAATCTGTGCGTGCTAGAGGAACCAAGTATGTCAGCTGCCATCTTGTTGCACAGCGGATCAATGAAGCTGTGATGGCTATGTTAGCATTAGATCTGCACACAACAAAATTATATCTCAATTCCATTTGAACAGACTAGCAATTCCTCACCTGTATCGGGATGTTAAACAAAGTTTTTCTATGCCTATAAAATACCATTGCACCAACTATGCACTTAAAATCAGTTATTTGAACTAGCAGATCTGGTCAAATTAAAGATTACATGACTAGCACAGCCCACTGAATAGGTGTATCCAGGGCAGGATTTACAATGGGGCGGTTGGAGCTGCAGCTCCAGGCCCCCCATGAAAATAGGCCCAGACGGTAGACATTGGCGCCAAGAATAAAAGAAAAAAAAAATTCTGTCACCACCATGAGTGGTCCGCAGCCCCGTCCACTCCCTCCCTCCCTCACTCCTCCACCCACCTAGTGCCCACATGCACTTCAGTTTGTGCGGCGCAGTTGAATGGGCTCCATGCGCCTCTTTGCGGATGCACTGCAGTGCTGAGAGTCTGGCCGCGTGCTGAGGCTATCCAGCCCTTCCCCTCCACTCATGTCCCCCTACCCTCCTCCCCTCCTCTTGGACGCTGCTGTATGCAATGACGGGGACTCGCTGCCGACGCCACTGTCTTTAATGACGGTGACCTGCTGACGCCAATTCCAATGACAGGGACCCGCTGCCAGCGCCGCCGGCTCAAATGACAGGGACCCGCTGCCGCCAGTGATGGTGACCCGCTGCCACCGGCTCCAGTGACTAGGACACGCTGATACCGAAGGTGCAAAGTGCCGCCTGTACAGGAAGAGGGGGGGGGGGGGGTTTAGGGGATGCCTGGTCACATGTTGAAAATGTGCCACCTGTACGTGGGTTAGGGGATGCCTGTCTCAACCCTATCTCTGTCTCACCTCTTTTCTCTCTCTCTGTCTCCTCCCCCTCGCTCTCGCTCTCTCTGTCTCCCTCTTCTCTCTCTCTGTGTCTCTCCCTTCTCTCCCTGTGTGTCTCCCCACTACGCTCTCTCTCGCTGTATCCCCCTTCTCTCTCTTCCCTCTCATCACCCCTCTCTACCCCTTTCTATGTCTACCACTTATCCCCCCTCTATCTCCCGCTTCTCCCTCTCTCCATGCCTCCCCCCTTTTTTTCCTCTCTCTCTGTCTCCCCCTTCTCTCTGTGTCTCTCCCTTCTCCATCTGTGTCTACTCCCCTTCTCTCTCTCTGTCACCCCCTCTTTCTCTCTGTTTCCCCTTTCTCTCTCTCTCTCTCTCCCTCTCACTCCCTCTTCTCCCTGTCTAGCTCTCTCTGTCTCCCCCTTCTCTCTCTATCTCCCCCTTCTCTCTCTCTCTCTCTCTCTCTGTATCCCCCCTTCTCTCTCTCTCTCTCTCTCTCTCTCTCTGTCTCTCTCTGTATCCCCCTTCTCTCTCATCACCCCTCTCTCTCCCTTTCTATCTCTACCACTTCTCCCCCTCTCACTCTGTCTCCCCCCTTCTCTCTCTCTGTGTCTCCCCCCTTCTCTCTCTCTGTGTCTCCCCCTTCTCTCTCTCTGTGTCTCCCCCTTCTCTCTCTCTGTGTCTCCCCCTTCTCTCTCTGTGTCTCCCCCTTCTCTCTCTCTCTCTCTCTCTGTGTCTCCCCCTTCTCTCTCTCTGTGTGTGTCTCCCCCCTTCTCTCTCTCTATCTCTCTCTCTCTCTGTCTCCCTCTTCTCTCTTTCTCTGTGTTTGCACCTTTCTCTCTGTGTGTCTCTCACTTCACTCTCTCTCCCCACTCTCTGTCCACCCCTTCTCTCTCTCCCTCACTCTCTGTCTATCCCCTCGATCTCTCTCTGTCCCCTGCTCTCTCTCTCTCTGTCTCCCCCTTCTTTTACTCTGTCTCCTTCCTTCTCTCTCTGTGTGTCTCCCCCTTCTCTCTGTGTGTCTCCCCCTCCTCTCTCTCTGTGTCTCCCCCTTCTCTCTGTGTGCATCTCCCCCTTCTCTCTCTCTTTCTCTCTCTCTCTCAGTGTCTTCCCTTCTCTCTGTGTGTGTCTCCCCCTTCTCTCTCTCTATTCCTGTGTCTCCTCCTCTGTGTCTCCCCCTTCTCTCTCTCTCTGTCTGCACCTCTCTCTCTCTGTGTCCCACCACTTCACTCTCTCTCTCTGTCTCCCTTCTCTACCCCCTCACTCTCTCTGTCCCCTCACTCTCTCTCTCTCTCCCTTCTTTCTCTTTGTCCCCTCACTCTGTCTCCTCCCTTCTCTCTCTTTCTCTGTCTCCCCCCTCTCTCTGTCTCCCCCTTCTCTCTCAATGTCTCTCCCTACTCTCCCTGTGTGTCTCCCCACTACGCTCTCTCTCGCTGTATCCCCCTTCTCTCTCTTCCCTCTCATCACCCCTCTTTCCCCCTTTCTATGTCTACCACTTATCCCCCTCTCTCCATGCCTCCCAACTTTTTCTCTCTCTGTCTCTCCCTTCTCTCTGTGTCTCTTCCTTCTCCCTCTGTGTCTCCTCGCCTTCTTTCTCTCTGGCACCCCCTATTTCGCTCTGTCACCCCTTTCTCCCCTCCCCATCTCCTCTCTCTCCCTCTCACCCCTCTCTGTATCCCTCTTCTCCCTCTCTCTATCTCTCTCTGTCTCCCCCTTGTCTCTCATCACCCCTCTGTCTCCCTTTCTATATCTACCACTTCTCCCCCTCTCTCTCTGTTTCCTGGTTCTCCCTCTCCTCTGTGTCTCCCCTTCACCCCTGTTTTTTCTCTCTGCTTCCCTATTCTCTCTCCCAATTTCTCTCTCTCTCTCCTTCTCTCTGTCTCACCCCCTCTCTGTCTCCCTCTGTCTATCTCTCTCCCTGTCTCCCCCTTCTCTCTCTCTGTATCCTCCTCTCTCTCTCTGTATCCCCCTTTATCTCTCTCTCTCTGTATCCCCCTTCTCTCTCATCACCCCTCTCTCTCCCTTTCTATCTCTACCACTTCTCCCCCACTCTCTTTCTGTTTCCTGGTTCTCCCCCTTCTCTCTCTCTCCATGTCTCCCCCTTCTTTCTCTCTCTGTCTCCCCTTTTCTCTCCTCTGCCCCCTCTCTCTTTCACATCTCTCTCTTTCTCCTCCTTCTCTCTGTGTCTCTCCCTTCTCCCTTTGTCTCCTCCCCTTATCCTTCTCAGTCCCCCCTTTCTCTCACTCTGTCACCTCCCTTTTTCTCTCTGCTTCCCCATGCTCTCTCCCCCATTCTCTCCCTCTCACCCCCTTTACTGTCTCCCTCTGTCTGTCTCTCTCTGTATCTTGTCCTTCTCTCTTTCTTTCTGTATCTCCCCCTCTCTCTGTGTCTCCCCTTCACTGTTTCTGTGTTTCTTTCTGTACCTACCCCCTTTCTCTCTCTCCCACTTCTCCCCTCTCTATCTCTGTCTACCCCCTCCTCTCTCTTTGTCTCTTCCCTTCTATCTCTCTCTGTCTCCCCTATTCTCTCTCTCTCTCCTTTTACTAAGATAAGTATGTCAGTGAAGGTTAGGGTTAGGCTGTGGGAAGGGACGTTAGGGTTAGGCACTAGGGTTAAGGTTAGTGTTAGGCTGCGGTCGGGGGTTGTTAGAATTATACTGTGGAAGGGAAAGGTTAGGGTTAGACTGCATGAGGTGAGGGTATTGGGAGAGGGTAATGGGTAGGGTTAGTTTACTTACCAAGAAGTGTCAGTATTCTGACCGCTGGCATTCTCACTGTTGAGATCCCATACCAACCCAAGCCATAGAGGGGCACATATAGACATATTCACATATGGACATAGCGGAGCACATACAGACATGGGTACATACGGACATACAGGAGCACATTCAGACATGGAGGAACACATTTGGACATAGAGGAACACATACAGACACATACCCTCCAACATTTTACACATAAAAACAGGCAAAAATTAGGAAAGGGGGTGTGACCACAGGTAAAGGGGGTGTGACCATGCCCCCTTTCCTATACTTTCAATGTTAATTTGGAGAGTCAAAAATTGGTACAAGGCCCTTTTTGGCAGGTACAGACCATAAAAAAAGGTACTGTACCTGCCAAAAAGGTACAATTGGAGGGGATGCAGACATAGGCACAAAAGACACAAACGGACACCCCTGGATGCCACCCCACAACACAGGTCACCCCCCCGCATCACTAGTCACACGACCACAGCACTGGTCGCACCCCTAGGGTGGCACACAATAGGCCCTTCAGCAATTTCAGCTCCAGGCCCATGTGGACCTTAATCTGGCACTGGGTGTATCGCTTACAGCAGCGGTATCTAAACACAAGATAACAATGCCAGCTCACTCATAGGCAGGCTACTCTCTGTATCAATGGCTTCACTAAGAGGCATACCATTGTCAGTTTGTTAGAAAAACTCATGTATATAATTTCAAAATGGCTTAACCCATTACACTATACTCAGTATTTGTCATTTCCGATAACGCAAGTAACATTGTAGAAGCATTATAAAACTTACCATGTATTGCACACACAATAAACTTGCTAGTTCAGAATATCTTAAAAATAATAGTTCTGTGCAGTAGATGCTGACTGTGGCCCTTAACATTTCTGGGTATTTTCGGCATTCATCAATCACATGTAGAACATTGAAGCAGCTGCAAAAAAAAGTTCAATTTACCATGCCACAAACTGAAGCAAGAGGTATAATCTAGGTGGAATTCCACCCTTTATATACTTTAGCATTTGGAGTAACAGCAACCAGCCATCCAAGTGTACACATCAAGCCATGAGATATAGGGGAACATGGTACCTTAGTCAAGCACACTAAAGAATACTCTAGTTTATGCAAGCTACTGAAATATTTTGAAATTGTAACCAATGAAGTGAGGTGAGACACTGCCAGCCAGGTCATACCCTTAATTAACTATTGGAAAAGCAGCTAGGGAAGCTGAATGAGGAGATGAAACTTTTCCGCTAAGTATGTTGGAGTAGATCAATTTTTTTTCTCTCTTTGTCAGGACCCAAAGGATTGCAGTATCTTGTAATTGGATCAGTATATTTTGGCAACCATGCTATATCCTAGGTTTTAGTCCTATGCAATATCTTTCCAACTGACACAGATTGTGTGATGCTTTTGCACCAGTGCGGTGGGAGGGGGGGGCAGACATGCAGGGTGGACTAGCCCTGTGCTGGGCGTCCCCCCGCATGTCTGAGAAAATGAACGTAGATGTGCTAAATTTAGCACATCTACGATCAGATCTGAATTAATGTCCCAATGTCATCTTCCTGGCGTCGGATTCTTGCAGGACTTGGATTCTATATAGGTCACTGTGGCCGTAAATCAGTGCCATATCACGCTAATGTTGAAAGCTGCACTGTACTCTGCTGTAGTGGCTGTTAGTAGTGCTGGGAATGTATAGGGGGCACGCTGCTGAAAGCTGCGCTGTACTCTGCTGTAGTAGCTGTAATTAAGGAGAAGGACTCTGGACTCACAAGTGGCTGTGCTGTGATTGTATAGGGGGAATTTTGCTGAAAGCTGCACTATACTCTGCTGTAGTAGCTCTAATTAAGGAGTAAGATTCCAGACTCAAGAGTGGGTGCGCTGTGACTGTATAGGGGGCTGCTGAAATGTGTCCTATGATCTGCTGTAGTGTCAATACTGAGACTCCGGACTCACAAGTGGCTGTGCTGTATAAAGTGACTGGGTATAGGGGGCACCCTTCACGCTGCTGTATGCTACACTGTACTATTATGTACAGTAAATTGTACAGGTTGGTAGTGGTACGCTTTACCCTAGTGTGCTTTGTTCACGTGCATCTATAAGTCCTGTGATCTGCGCAGTTCGAACAAAGCTGCATGTTTCAAAATAGAAAAATAAACAATATACAATATAACTATTGTTTTTGTAATGGTTGGTGCGCTTTACTCAAGTGCTCTTTGTTCACATGCATCTACACTGCTCAAAAAAATAAAGGGAACACTAAAATAACACAACCTAGATCTGAATGAATGAAATATTCTTATTAAATACTTTGTTCTTTACATAGTTGAATGTGCTGACAACAAAATCACACAACAATTATCAATGGAAATCAAATTTATTAACCCATGGAGGTCTGGATTTGGAGTCACCCTAAAAATTAAAGTGGAAAAACACACTACAGGCTGATGTAATGTCCTTAAAACAAGTCAAAATGAGGCTCAGTAGTGTGTGTGGCCTACACGTGCCTGTATGACCTCCCTACAACCCACACAAGTGGCTCAGGTAGTGCAGCTCATCCAGGATGGCACATCAATGCGAGCTGTGGCAAGAAGGTTTGCTGTGTCTGTCAGCGTAGTGTCCAGAGCATGGAGGCGCTACCAGGAGACAGGCCAGTACATCAGGAGATGTGGAGGAGGCCATAGGAGGGCAACAACCCAGCAGCAGGACCGCTACCTCTGCCTTTGTGCAAGGAGGAACAGGAGGAGCACTGACAGAGCCCTGCAAAATGACCTCCAGCAAGCCACAAATGTGCATGTGTCTACTCAAACGATCAGAAACAGACTCCATGAGGGTGGTATGAGGGCCCGACGTCCACAGGTGGGGGTTGTGCTTACAGCCCAACACCGTGCAGGACGTTTGGCATTTGCCAGAGAACACCAAGATTGGCAAATTCGCCACTGGCGCCCTGTGCTCTTCACAGATGAAAGCAGGATCTCACTGAGCACATGTGACAGACGTGACAGAGTCTGGAGATGCCAAGGAGAACGTTCTGCTGTCTGCAACATCCTCCAGCATGACCGGTTTGGCAGTGGGTCAGTAATGGTGTGGGGTGGCATATCTTTGGGGGGCCGCACAGCCCTCCATGTGCTCGCCAAAGGTAGCCTGACTGCCAAAAGGTACCGAGATGAGATCCTCAGACCCCTTGTGAGACCATATGCTGGTGCGGTTTGCCCTGGGTTCCTCCTAATACAAGACAATGCTAGACCTCATGTGGCTGGAGTGTGTCAGCAGTTCCTGCAAGATGAAGGCATTGATGCTATGGACTGGCCTGCCCGTTCCCCAGACCTGAATCCAATTGAGCACATCTGGGACATCATGTCTCGCTCCATCCACCAACGCCATGTTGCACACAGACTGTCCAGGAGTTGGCGGATGCTTTAGTCCAGGTCTGGGAGGAGATGCCTCAGAAGACCATCCGCCACCTCATCAGGAGCATGCCCAGGCATTGTAGGGAGGTCATACAGGCACGTGGAGGCCATACACACTACTGAGCCTCGTTTTGACTTGTTTTAAGGACATTACATCAAAGTTGGATCAGCCTGTAGTGTGTTTTTCCACTTTAATTTTGAGGGTGACTCCAAATCCAGACTTCCATGGGTTAATAAATTTGATTTCCATTGATAATTTTGTGTGATTTTGTTGTCAGCACATTCAACTATGTAAAGAACAAAGTATTTAATAAGAATATTTCATTCATTCAGATCTAGGATGTGTTATTTTAGTGTTCCCTTTATTTTTTGAGCAGTGTATAAGCCCTGTGATCCACGCAGTGATCTACAACTTGACAAATGGATAACTATCAGTTTAGAGAAGAGCAACCAAATACTAGTCCAGCAGCTGCTGCTACCAATCATGATGACAACGCTAGTCCAGCAACGTCATCTACTAATGCCAATGCACAAGGGCAAAGTGAGTCTAAGTCAGGACATCTAAAATAAAAAGCCCAATATACAGTGTTAAAAAAGACACCTCTTATAAAGGGAAGGTTTGGTGCAGAAAAAAATAAAAATACCAACATGCCAAGGAAAGGCTCAGGTGGTTCTGCAACTGTCAGTGAGGCATCTTCTTCTGCCTCACATGACAAGGATGATGTAGACACTGTTGAGGGTGAGGATGCAAATGATGATGACATCTTGCCACTGTAGAGCTGATTGGTAGCTTGTTTTGTGGGGGCCCAAACAAACCAAGCACTTCAGCCACAAAAGTGGCAGTCCCTGTCACTAAAGTGCTTGGTTTGTTAAAGTGTGCATGCCCTTTTTAATATCCAACATAAGGGTGGGTGGTTTCTGCCACAGCTGTGTGGCAAAGTTTCATAGATGTGCCGTAAACTGCCGTGTGTTTGTGCCACTGCTCTGTTGCTTAGTAACCAGCCAGGTCGCTGCAGCCTTTACCCAATAATGATAAAAACAATATTGTAAGCTGTGAGGTGGTCAAAAGTGACTGGAAATTAATGTTACTGGGGTTAATAATCCTCTAGGAACAAAATAGGCCCAAATTATTTGAATTTAGCTTTTTTTGTCAATTTACAAAAAAAAAAAAATTCACACCCAAAACCAGTCACAGCAGTTTGGCAAATCCAAATCCAAAGGCGGATGACGAATCAGAGCCAAATCTAAATCCAGCAAAAATGGTCCGGTGCACATCTCTAGGTTAAGCTGAATATGGTGACAGAAACTTTCAACATAATAATGCTACAAAAAAAAAATATTTTGTGACCTTTGTTCAGGTGATTCAACAAAATAAACAAAAACATTCTGTAAACATTCTATAAAATGCTGGTACATTTGTGTCCTCACGCATCCATTGCAGATTCCTATTCCCAGCAACACGTACCATAGCGGGAGGGTGCGCTACTCATAACGGAAGGCATACGCATTGTTTGAGGGCACATCTGTATGCAAGTATTAATGTGACAAAAAAGTCCAATAACAGTACATAACTAAAACCTTATTTTTTATCAAAGACAAAACTAACCTAATAATGTAATTGTAAAAACATTTTGTACATATTTTTCAAGGGTAAATGTGTGTTGTTGTTTTTTTTTTTATAACACATTCACAGCCTTCCCTTAGCTTGACCCCTGCCACCCGCTTGATCTTGAGATTAATTTCTGGTGTGTGGTGTTTGGCGTGGTGAGGTAGTTACTGAGTTGTGTACTGTAAAGCGCTGCCTCCTGATGTGCTTGAATTGGGTTCAGGTAAGCAAGACAATATTTGGCTTCCTAAATTCAAGATTGTACCATTAAGGTCCCAAATAGGATTGTTGTGGGTGTCCAAAAGTCATTCAAGGTACTGTATTTTGAAATCTAGAGGTTGATTCCTGTATCCTTAACAAAGTGTTGTGGAATTGCATATTTGAGTCCTGGATTATTTTCATGTTAATTTGGGTTAACTCAACGTTTTGGGGATAGAGGTTTCGGTTGTGCCTGTTTTGACCTTTACTGATGACATTAATGATCCTCACTTGTGTGGATAGCAGTGCCAGCTGCTGGATTTGAAAGTTCCCCATCATTTGCCAGCATGACACGTCTGGCTGTGGAAGAGGAGGAGGGGTAGGGGCAACTAGTGATGGTGATGGAGGGACTGTGGGCATGTTGCATTGGTGGTGAAAGTGGAAACATATTAAGTTATTAGGTTATATATTTTGCAGGCAGTCAGCATCAGAGATGGGTTCCAGTGGTTCCACAGGATTATCATCAAAACCTGTGATACAAGCATGTGTTAGTATTGTTTGTTGAGTGTGAAGTCCAATATTCATACTGCAGTAATATACATATTTCTAAACGTGAAACCATTGTGGCTATGGCGTACTTTATAATGACAGATTAATCTAAATTATGCACAACTATGTCCAACTTGTAGTACTAGGGTGCTCGATGCACTGCCCTCCAAGTGCTGTGGCACTACACATCCCAGCATTCACTGTCATAGTGTTGATTTCAGGCCGTGCTGGGATGTCTACTTCAAACATAACTGACCAGGCCAATTTTAAACACACCAGGTACAGGCAGATTCATGTTATCTGTGTAAGTGTTGGTTGGCACACTCACCTCCAAAAAAAGAAGAGTTATGGTAGACTTACCTTTTTTAACTATCTTTCTGCTAAGTACATAGGGTCCACAGGGAATATCGGGGTGTAATGGGTGGATCAGGAATTCAGGCACCAAACAGTTAAAGCTTTAGCTGTCACAAGATGCTCTGCTTTACTCCTCTATAACCCCGCCTCCAGGCACTGGCAACTCAGTTTTGTTAACCAGTCCAATGCAGAAAGGAGAGAAGAAACATGTTAGGCACATAAGAACATTCTCACTGACAGGAGAAGGAACCAGAGGCTAATGCCGTACAAACCCAGAGAGGCCAGGTGCATCATGGTGGGTATCCTGTGGACCCTATGTACTTCGCAGAAAGAGAGATAACAAAGGTAAGTCTACCATAACTTATTATCTGCAGCAGGGTACATAGGGTTCCACAGGGAATATCAAGGATATTCCAAAGCAGTATTTCAAGGAAGGGGATGTGCCTGAGCAGATAAGAGAATCCGGCGTCCAAAGGAAGGTGAAAGTATTAAAGACATAAAACCTAAGAAACATGTACAGAAGACCACATAGCCCCCTTGCACAACTGTTCGTCGGACGCCCCACGGCGTGACACCCAAGAAGGTCCTACAGACCAGGTAGAATGGGCAGATATTGAGGCTGGAACTGGAAGTTCAGCCTAAGTGTAAGCTTGTGCAGTCACCATTCTAATTCATCTGTCCAGCGTCTGCTTATTAGCAGGCCAAAACAAAGGGCATCAGAACGTCTAACAGAGGCAGTGCGGTCCACATAGATCCGTAGAGCCCTAACCACATACAAGGAACGTTCCTTTGCTGACAAGTCTGAAGAGATAAAGGCTGGGACCACAATATCTTGGTTAAGGTGAACAGAGAAAACCACCTTAGGGAAGTAACCGGGTCTAGTTTGTAGAACCGACCTGTCATGGTGGAAAAGGTGGGGCGACAGGACAATGCACCCAAGTCCGAAACACTCCTTGCCGAGGCAATAGCCAGTAAAAAGAGAACCTTGGCCGTCAACCATTTGAGGTCCACAGATTCAAGAGGTTCGAATGGGCTTTCTTGAAGAGCCTCCAATGTAATAGACAGATTCCATGGAGCCACCGGAGGGACGTAAAAGTTAATTCCGAGTTGATTGCACGTAGCAACTTTTTGCTGCCCGTGCGATCAACTAGACGCCGCCTATGGGGGAGTGTATTTATGCATAGCAGGGCTGCGAACGCTTGTGCAGCCCTGCTATGCAAAAAAAGTTTCCTGTAAAAGAAGACCAGGGTAACAGTTACTTACCCTTTGCGATCGATCCAGCGATGCAGGTCCCGGAATTGACGTCAGACATCCGCCCTCCAAACACCTGGACATGCCTGCATTGGACTCACCACTCCCCGAAAACGGTGCGTTGCCACCCGGTTCTGCCTTCCTCCTGTCAATCTTCTTGCAGTCGTCGTTGTGACCACTTTCTTCGCTAGCGGCAATGCTGCCTGGCGACGGCCGTCACCGGGCAACGACGCACCTGCGCAATGCAGCCGCCGCACATGCGCAGTTCCGACCCAAACGCATGGCTACGAAGAAGCGCAGCGTGCGATCGGGTCAGAATGACCCCCATAGGGAGGTTGAATGCGAATCACACCCTGAAGGAACATGTGTACATCAGGAATGGATGCAATCTTGCGTTGGAACCAAACAGACAAGGCAGAAATGTGTACCTTGACAGAGGCGAGACAAAGGCCTAAGTCTAAACCTCTTTGAAGAAATGCCAGAATTCTGGAAGTCCTGAACTTAGTGGCATTATAACGCTTAGCAGCACATCAAGTGAAGTAAGCATGCCACACTCTAAAGTAGATATGAGCCGAGGTTGGTTTGCGGGCCTTCAGCATAGTCTGAATGAAAGCCTCGGAAAATCCTTTGGTCATAGTAGCGTTGCTTCAAGAGCCATGCCATCAAAGACAGCCAGGCCAGGTCTGGATGTAGACATGGGCCCTGATGTAGAAGGTCCAGTCATTGAGGAAGTAGAAGGGGAGAACCAGTGATGACTGGGCCACGCTGGAGCTACTAGAATGAGTTTTCTTCCTTTTTTGAAATTCCGAAGAACTCGGGGCAGAAGTGACACCGAGGGAAGATGTAAGGCAGGCGTAAGGTCCACGCGTCCACGAACGCTGCTTGAGGATCCCTGGTTTGAGATACGAAGACCGGAATCTTGTGATTGTGTCAAGAGGCCATGAGATCCACATCCGGGAGACCCAATCTGTCTACCAGGCATTGAACGACCTCGGGGTGAAGAGCCCACTCTCCTGCATGAACATCGTGATGACTGAGAAAGTCTGTTTCCCAATTGAGTACACCCAGGATGAATACCGCCGATATGGCCGGAAGATAGCGTTTCACCCAATGCAGAATTTTTGACACTTCCCTCATTGCCATGCGGCTGCGAGTGCCGCCTTGATGGTTGATATAGGCCACCATGGTGGCATTGTCCAACTGGACTTGTACTGGTCTGTTCTGTAGCATATGACGACCTAGAGTCAATGCATTGACTCTAGCTCATCATATGCTCTCAACTCCAGCACATTGATTGGAAGTAGAGATTCCTCCCTGGTCCAACGACCCTGAAATGAGCACTGCTCGGTCACTGCTCCCCAGCGACGAAGACTGGCGTCTGTTGTTAGTATGTAATCATGTATGTGTGACTCTGGGTGGGATGTCTTTTTAAACTATGAAAAGACATCCCCAATCTGCTCACTACAGCTCTCTCTTATGCAAACTCATGTATGTTTTTTGATGTAATGATTGGCTTGTTATTGGCATTGCATGTGTGGGGAAGTTGCACAGTGAAACATAGTTTATTATTGCATGCTCTCTGGTGTTTACCTCCTTTGATCATTTGGCCATTGTGGTCAGGTGTACTATATCTTTACATTTAGTGAGGTGTAGTCGTGGTGTAAGGGACAGAGTGTGATTCCTGATTAGTAAAAAAAAAAAAAAATACCAAACACTGAGCAACATCCCCAAACAGGTAATTTCAACTTTAAACTTGTCATTTATTTTGTACGGTCTGGACATGGCTACTAATAACAAATGCACAGACAAAATTCTTAAAGCTATATGTGCAAATGCTAGGAGCTTAGGAAACAAAATTCCAGAGCTAATTGCGATAATGACAAGGGATAACCTGGATTGTGTGGCAATTACAGAGTCATGGTGCAATGAGAATCATGACTGGGACATAGCTATACCAGGATACAATTTATTTAGGAAGTATAGAATAGGAAGAATAGGAGGAGGGGTAGGAATGTATGGAAAAAAAAAGCATAAATACTACTTTAATACAAAATATTGAAGTCAAAACTGAGGCCCTTTGGGTCACCATAGAAACCGGAGAGAAGGACATTATTCGCATTGGAGTGATCTAAAGACCACAAGGCCAGGGGCAGGATTTGGACAGGAACCTATTGTTGGACATCACTAAAATGGCTTTAAAGGGAGAAGTCATAATAATGGGAGACTTTAATTTACCTGATGTAAATTGGGAGAGGTCTTTTGCAAGTTCAGCTACAAGTGGCAAATTTCTACATTCCTTACAGGGAGCATCTCTCAAGCAATTGGTGAGGGAACCCACTCGCAAAGACTCAATATTAGATTTAATTCTTACAAATGGTGATAGGATATTCGACATATATGTGGGTGAGCACCTGGGATCCAGTGATCATCAAGCAGTATGGTTTAGTATAAAGATAGGATCCAACTCCTGTCACACAAAAATAAAGGTGTTGGATTTTAGAAATGCTGACTTTGCAAAAATGGGGAGATGTTTAAGTGATTTATTGGCGGACTGGAGGAACTTGGAAGGAGTGCAGGAGAGGTGGGAAAAACTGAAAAGTGCAACACTAAGTGCAACAGACCTTTGTATCAAAAGGGTTAGGAAAAGCACCAGGAAAAGGAAGCCAGTGTGGTTCACAAAAGAAGTATCAACTAGTGTGAAAGCAAAAAAGATGGCTATTAGGAAATACAAACAGACTCAAAATAATGACAAAGAGGTGTATCTTGACAGACGGAAGGATGCTAAGAAAGTGATCAGATGTGCAAAGGCAGAAGCTGAGGAGAAAATGGCCCAGTCAGTAGATAAAGGGGGCAAAACTTTATTTAAGTAAATAAGTGAAAGGAGAAAATCAAATGGAGGAATAATAAGACTTAAGACAGAGAGTGAGCATTTGGTGGAGGGAGACAAGGCAATAGCAGATCACCTAAATAATTATTTTTGCTCAGTATTTACTACAGAAGAAGTGATGGGGCCACAGTTAAGTTTCAAGGACATTCATAAAAATAAGGTAGATGAAAGTACATTTACAGAGGAGAAGGTCCTAACAGAACTTTCAAAACTAAAAGTGGATAAATCAATGGGACCAGATGGGATACACCCAATGATACACAAAGAGCTAAAAGATGTGCTGGTTACACCTTTAACAGAATTATTTAACCAGTCACTAAATACAGGTGCTATTCCAGAGGACTGGAAAAGAGCAGATGTAGTTCCACTGCACAAAAGTGGAAGCAAGGAAGAAGCAAGTAACTACAGACCAGTAAGCCTTACATCAGTAGTAGGGAAAGTAATGGAAAAACTATTAAAAGAAATAGTTGTGGAATATCTTAAATCATACAACTTACAGGACCCAAAACAGCATGGATTTACTGGTGGGAGATCATGCCAAACAAATGTTATTGACCTTTTTCAATTTGTGACGAAAATAATAGATCAAGGGGGAGCTGTAGATGTAGCAATCTAGACTTTAGTAAGGCATTTGACACTGTCGCACATCGCAGACTGCTAAATAAACTTGAAAGCGTGGGGGTGGATTATAAAACAGTTAAATGGATAAGAACCTGGTTGCAGGATAGGAAACAGACAGTTGTAGTTAATGGAGTGCAATCTATGGAGGGAAATGTTACCAGTGGAGTACCCCAGGGATCTGAACTTGGTCCAGTTCTCTTTAATATCTTTGTTGGTGACATTGCAGATGGTATTGAAGGGAAGGTATGCCTTTTTGCAGATGATACAAAGATATGCAACAGGGTAGACACACCGGGAGGGGTAAAACAAATGATTGATGACCTAGGTAGGCTTAGGAAATGGTTAAGAACATGGCAACTACAGTTTAATGCTAAAAAATGCAAAATCATGCACTTGGGTCTCAAAAACCCAAAGGCTAAATATAGTATCAAGTATAGTATAGTATAGTATAGTATATAGTATAGTATAATGGAAACTACTGAGGAGGAAAGGGATTTAGGAGTCACTATTTCAAGTGACTTGAAGGCAGGAAAGCAATGCAACAAAGCAATGAGAAAGGCAAGTCAGATGCTTGGTTGCATAGGGAGAGGAATCAGTAGCAGGAAAAAAGAAGTGATAATGTCACTGTATAGGTCATTGGTGCGGCCCCATCTGGAATACTGTGTCCAGTTCTGGAGACCATATCTCCAGAAGGGTATAAATACATTAGAGAGTGTACAAAGAAGGGCAACTAAAATGGTGCATGGCCTACATCACAAAACTTACCCGGAAAGGCTAAAAGATCTTAACATGTATAGTTTGGAGGAGAGAAGGGAAAGGGGGGGACATGATAGAAACTTTCAAATATATCAAGGGTCTTAAAGTTCAGGTGGGAAACATTCTTCAAAGGAAGAGAAGTATTAGAACTCGAGGACATACACTGAGACTGGAGGGGGGGGGAGGTTCAGGGGAAATTTAAGGAAAAATTACTTCACAGAAAGGGTAGTGGATCAGTGGAATAGCCTCCCATCAGAGGTGGTAGAGCAATTTAAACATGCTTGGGATAGGCATATGAATATCCTTACAAAGAATTAAGGTTCAAAAAGGGTTGAGATTGCCTAAAGGATAAAAAAAGGGGCAGATTAGATGGGCCAAGTGGTTCTTATCTGCCGTAAAATTCTATGTTTCTATGATGTACTAAGCTTAGAAAAGTGATAATTTCACTGTGATAAATTACCAGCCAATCAGCTCCTAACTGCCATGTCAAAGGCTGGGTTTGAAAAATGAGTTAGGAGGTGATTTGCTGGTACTTAATCATAGTGAAATTAGCACTTTTCAAGGCTTAGTACATCCCGCCCTTCTGTGTGTAATATATATGTGATTTATGCATATGTGTGTATATACATATGTATGTATGTATGTATGTATGTATGTATGTATGTATGTATATATATATATATATATATATATATATATATAATTTTCCAAGAGTATCCACACTCACATAATAAAACCATCTGCTGGGGTGACAATCCTGTTCTGAGTGAATCCAATATAGACACCACTCCATTCATAGCCATATAAGTTAGGAGCTCTCACCAGTCTTCCAATTAAAAGATTCAACTTTATTCAAAACAACATCAGTGCAAAGAGTAGCAGGCGCTGATTGATTTTTTTGAGCAGTGTATGTATATATATATATATATATATATATATACATACACTGCTCAAAAAAATAAAGGGAACACTAAATAACACATCCTAGATCTGAATGAATCTAAGCGCATCCCCTGGGTCAACCATTATAATGCCAGAAGTAATGAAATTAGGTTGATCACAAAAAACCTCTAGCCTATAGTGAGTACGGATAAAGGTTTGAACTTACAAGATAAGTCTATAATGCCATGCTATACCAGAGGTAGAAATATCTATGACTGGGTGGTTATTACGGACATCTCAAAGGTTGAGACCCCTGATACACATTTTTTGGCAAGAAAGAACGGATGTTATAAATGTTTGAATTGTACCACTTGCCGGTACATGGTGGCTGGTGACAGCTTTAGACACCCTTATAGTGGTAAAAGATACCTTATTAGACATCGGGTGACGTGCACCACCAAGTTCATAATTTATATGATTACGTGCCCATGTGGCCTTAGCTAAGTGGGCAAAACGGATAGAACATTGCGCGAGCGCATGGCCACACATAGGTTGTCAATCAGAAATGTCTTGGAGAAGGGGCACAGTGACCAACCAGTCTCCAGACATTTTGTGAATGCCGGACACAATCTGTCGACCCTCAGATATATGATCATAGATCATGTTCCGTCTAGGTGCAGAGGTGGAGACAGATCACTAGCTCTATTGCGTTGTGAATCTAGGTGGATCCACAGATTAAACACCTTGTCACCCAGAGGTCTCAATGAGAACTTAGGGCTTCATTGTTTTCTGTGAGATCTTTGCATAAATTAATTAAACCATAAAAGTATTGGTTCCATTTGGGGTGGACAGGATTACTAGTATATCGCTTATGGTAGTTATGAAAGTCTGCAGTTTTGTTGCTTTCCATTATTTATTTTTTATGATCCATTGCTTGTGTACTTGGTGGGCTAAATATACATACATCCAGTATTTGCTGTAATTATTTGTTTTTGCAATCAGCATCTTATATACTATATAACATATACTGTGCTTCTATGTAACTGTAACCTCATGCTGTAATTTTTATGTGTCACAGTATTCCTTGTATGTAAGGTTGTCATGGTGATGGAGAGCGGATGATGTCGTCATTGGTGGGCGCCGTCCTCCAGCTTTCGGATCCAGCCGTCGTCGTCACGTGGTGAGGTGCGGGGATTTAAATGTAAGTTTATATTTAATTCTTTTATCCTGATGACGAGGAATTAAAGTCCTCGAAACGTTGAAAAGCACATACCTGTGTCTTCATGATGTTATTTGAGTGCCGCCGACGGTAAGCTATATATATATATATATATATACACTGCTCAAAAAAATAAAGGGAACACTAAAATAACACATCCTAGATCTGAATGAATGAAATATTCTTATTAAATACTTTGTTCTTTACACAGTTGAATGTGCTGACAACAAAATCACACACAAATTATCAATGGAAATCAAATTTATTAACCCATGGAGGTCTGGATTTGGAGTCACCCTCAAAATTAAAGTGGAAAAACACACTACAGGCTGATCCAACTTTGATGTAATGTCCTTAAAAAAAGTCAAAATGAGGCTCAGTAGTGTGTGTGGCCTCCACGTGCCTGTATGACCTCCCTACAATGCCTGGGCATGCTCCTGATGAGGTGGCGGATGGTCTCCTGAGGGATCTCCTCCCAGACCTGGACTAAAGCATCCACCAACTCCTGGACAGTCTGTGGTGCAACGTGGTGTTGGTGGATGGAGCGAGACATGATGTCCCAGATGTGCTCAATTGGATTCAGGTCTGGGGAACGGACAGGCCAGTCCATAGCATCAATGCCTTCGTCTTGCTGGAACTGCTGACACACTCCAGCCACATGAGGTCTAGGATTGCCTTGCATTAGGAGGAACCCAGGGCCAACTGCACTAGCATATGGTCTCACAAGGGGTCTGAGGATCTCATCTCGGTACCTAATGGCAGTCAGGCTACCTCTGGCGAGCACATGGAGGGCTGTGCGGCCCCCCAAAGAAATGCCACCTCACACCATTACTGACCCACTGCCAAACCGGTCATGCTGGAGGATGTTGCAGGCAGCAGAACGTTCTCCTTGGTGTCTCCAGACTCTGTCACGTCTGTCACATGTGCTCAGTGAGAACCTGCTTTCATCTGTGAAGAGCACAGGGCGCCAGTGGCGAATTTGCCAATCTTGGTGTTCTCTGGCAAATGCCAAACGTCCTGCACGGTGTTGGGCTGTAAGCACAACCCCCACCTGTGGACGTCGGGCCCTCATCCCACCCTCATGGAGTCTGCTTCTGATCGTTTGAGTAGACACATGCACATTTGTGGCTTGCTGGAGGTCATTTTGCATGGCTCTGTCAGTGCTCCTCCTGTTCCTCCTTGCACAAAGGTGGAGGTAGTGGTCCTGCTGCTGGGTTGTTGCCCTCCTACGGCCTCCTCCACGTCTCCTGATGTACTGGCCTGTCTCCTGGTAGCGCCTTCATGCTCTGGACACTACGCTGATACAGCAAACCTTCTTACCACAGCTCGCATTGATGTGCCATCCTGGATGAGCTGCACTACCTGAGCCATTTGTGTGGGTTGTAGAGAGGTCATACAGGCACGTGGAGGCCACACACACTACTGAGCCTCATTTTGACTTGTTTTAAGGACATTACATCAAAGTTGGATCAGCCTGTAGTGTGTTTTTCCACTTTAATTTTGAGGGTGACTCCAAATCCAGACCTCCATGGGTTAATAAATTTGATTTCCATTGATAATTTTTGTGTGATTTTGTTGTCAGCACATTCAACTGTGTAAAGAACAAAGTATTTAATAAGAATATTTAATTCATTCAGATCTCGGATGTGTTATTTTAGTGTTCCCTTTATTTTTTTGAGCAGTGTATAAATCTCCACAAGGTGCGGCACTCAGACTCTTCACTGAATAAATACAGAGAAAGCAGAAAGCTTACTACTTTCTCTGTATTTATTCAGTGAAGAGTCTGAGTGCCGCACCTTGGTGGTCATTCCGAGTTGATCGCTCGTTTGCCGTTTTTTGTAGCACAGCGATCAGGCTAAAATCAGCATTTTTGGGCATGCCCCTGGGCCGCAGTGTGCACGCGCAAAGTACTTTCACAACAAACGTAGCAGTTTTACACAGGGCCGAGCGACGCTTTTCAGTCGCTCTGCTGATCGGTGAGTGATTGACAGGAAGTGGGTGTTTCTGGGTGGTAACTTGCTGTTTTCCGGGAGTGTTCTAAAAAAACGCAGGCGTGTCAGGTGAAAACGCAGGCGTGCCTGGGGAAACGGGGGAGTGGCTGGCCGAATGCAGGGCGTGTATGTGACGTCAAAACAGGAACCAAATAGTCTGCAGTGATCGCAATCTAGGAGTAGGTCTGGAGCTACTCAGAAACTGCAGGAAAATATTTAATAGGAGAACTGCTAACCTTTCGTTAGCAATTCTGCTAAGCTAAGACACACTCCCAAAGGGTGGCGGCCTAGCGTTTACACTGCTGCTAAAAGCAGCTAGCGAGCGATCAACTCGGAATGAGGGCCCTTGTGGAGATTTATGCATTAATTCCTGTGAAGGTACAGGCGCAGTAATGACTGGTTAAATTGGAATGCCGGACCTTGGCAGCTATATATATATATATATATATATTAGAGATGTGCACCGGAAATTTTTCGGGTTTTGTGTTTTGGCTTTGGATTCGGTTCTGCGGCCATGTTTTGGATTCGGACGCGTTTTGGCAAAACCTCCCTGAAATTTTTTTGTCGGATTCGAGTGTGTTTTGGATCCATGTGTTTTTTCCAAAAACCCCTCAAAAACAGCTTAAATCATAGAATTTGGGGGTAAGTGGGCGGCACAAACACCTGGCCCATCTAGAGGTGGCACTGCAGTGTCAGACAGGATGGCACTTAAAAAAATTAGCCCCAAACATCACATGATGCAGAGATAAATAATAAAAAAAAGAGGTGCAAGATGGAATTGTCCTTGGGCCCTCCCACCCACCCTTATGTTGTATAAACAGGACATGCACACTTTAACAAACCCATCATTTCAGCCACAGGGTCTGCCACACGACTGTGGCTGAAATGACTGGTTGGTTTGGGCCCCCACCAAAAAAGAAGCAATCAATCTCTCCTTGCACAAACTGGCTCTACAGAGGCAAGATGTACACCTCCTCCTCATCGTCCGATTCCTCACCTCTTTCACTGTGTACATCCCTCTCCTCACAGATTATTAATTCGTCCCCACTGGAATCCACCATCTCAGGTCCCTGTGTACTTTCTGGAGGCAATTGCTGGTGAATGTCTCCACGGAGGAATTGATTAAAATTTATTTTGATGAACATCATCTTCTCCACATTTTCTGGAAGTAACCTCGTACGCCGATCGCTGACAAGGTTACCGGTTGCACCACACTCTTTCGGAGTACACACTGGAGGGGGGTAACTTAGGTAAAATAAAGCCAGTTTGTGCAAGGGCCTCCAAATTGCCTCTTTTTCCTGCCAGTATACGTATGGACTGTCTGACGTGCCTACTTGGATGCGGTCACTCATATAATCCTCCACCATTCTTTCAATGGTGACAGAATCATATGCAGTGACAGTAGACGACATGTCAGTAATCGTTGGCAGGTCCTTCAGCAGAGGCGTATCTAGGATAGGGCGAGTGGGGCACGTACCCTGGGCGCCTTGGCAGGCACAGAAAAGGGGGGCGCCGCCGGCGGCCAGGGCATCATGCCCCACTCGCCCCCATCAAGCCGAAATGTGAGGGGAGGAGAGTGCAGCGTCTCTCCCTCCCCTCACCGCCGCTACCAGAACTAGCAGCGCTGCCAGCAGCGCTGCTTTGTCCGGTCTCCGGCGGCGTTAGCCAATCAGAGCTTGCAAACCGGCTCCTGATTGGCTGCCAGTCCGCGAGCTCTTATTGGCTAGCGAACCGGCGCCAGACAGCCGCCGGAGACCTGGAGCGGAGAGGGGAAGGAGAGGCGCTGCGCTCTCCTCCCCTCACATATCATCAGCGGTGAGTGACCGGGAGGGGGGGCGGCACAATGGGGCATGTATCTGGCACTAAATGGGGCATGTAACTGGCACTGAGTGGGGCATGTAACTGGCACTGAGTGGGGCATGTATCTGGCACTGTGGGGCAATGTAACTGGCACTGTGGGGCAATGTAACTGGAACTGTGGGGCAATGTATCTGGCACTGTGGGGCAATGTATCTGGCACTGTGGGGCATGTATCCGGCACTGTGAGGCATGTATCCAGCACTGTAAGGCAATGTAACTGGCACTGTGGGGCAATGTAACTGGCACTGTGGGGCAATGTATCTGGCACTGTGTGGCAATGTATCTGGCACTGTGGGGCATGTATCCGGCACTGTGGGGCAATGTATCTGGCACTGTGGGGCAATGTATCTGGCACTGTGCGGCATGTATCTGGCACTGTGGGGCATTGTATCTGGCACTGTGGGGCAATGTAACTGGCACTGTGGGGCAATGTAACTGGCACTGCGGGGCAATGTATCTGGCACTGTGGGGCAATGTATCTGGCACTTTGGGGCATGTATCTGGCACTGTGGGGCTTTGTATCTGGCACTGTGGGGCAATGTATCTGGCACTGTGGGGCAATGTATCCGGCACTGTGGGGCATGTATCCGGCACTGTGGGGCATTGTATCCGGCACTGTGGGGCAATGTATCTGGCACTGTGGGGCAATGTATCTGGCACTGTGGGGCAATGTATCCGGCACTGTGGGGCATGTATCCGGCACTGTGGGGCATTGTATCTGGCACTGTGGGGCAATGTAACTGGCACTGTGGGCCATTTTCAGTGGCCACACCCCTTCTGGTGCGTGACCACACCCCTTCTGGAGTGTGGCAACGCCCATTTTTCGGCGCACATGTTTCTTTTTTTGGGGGGGGGGGGGCGCAATTTTCCATCTTGCCCTGGGCTCCGAAAACCCTTGCTACGCCTCTGTCCTTCAATCCGGACCAGATGTCAGCACTCGCTCCAGACTGCCCTGCTTTAAACCTAGGATCGAGCACGGTGGCCAAAATGTAGTGCTCTGATTTCAACAGATAGACCACCCGTGAATCCTGGTTAAGCGAATTAAGGGCTCCATCCACAAGTCTCACATGCCTAGCGGAATTGCTCTGTTTTAGCTCCTCCTTCAATCTCTCCAGCTGCTTCTGCAAAAGCCTGATGAGGGGAATGACCTGACTCAGGCTGGCGGTGTCTGAACTGACTTCACGTGTGGCAAGTTCAAAGGGTTGCAGAACCTTGCACAACATTGAAATCATTCTCCACTGCGCTTGAGTCAGGTGCATTCCCCCTCCTTTGCCTATATCGTAGGCAGATGCATAGGCTTGAATGGCCTTTTGCTGCTCCTCCATCCTCTGAAGCATATAGAGGGTTGAATTCCGCCTCGTTACCACTAGAGATGAGCGGGTTCGGTTCGTTGAGATCCGAACCCCCCCGAACTTCGCCTATTTTACACTGGTCCGAGGCAGCCTCGGATCTTCCAGTCTTGCTCGGTTAACCCGAAAGCGGCCGAACGTCATCATCCCGCTTTTGGATTCTCGCGAGATTCGTATTTTATATAAAGAGCCACGCGTCGCCACCATTTTCAACTCGTGCATTGGAGATTGAACGGAGAGGACGTGGCTGCGTTCTCTCCCTGAAAAGCTCCGTAATCTGTGCTCAGCGTGCTGCAAATATCTGTGCTCAGCGTGCTGCAAATATCTGTGCTCAGTGTGCTGCAAATATCTGTGCTCAGTGTGCTGAAAATATCTACGTTCTCTGCCTGAAAACGCTCTATATCTGTGCTCAGTGAGCTGTAAATATCTGTGCTCAGTATGCTGCATACTGGGGACCACCAGTATTATAGTAGTACAGTACAGTAGGCAATTGCTGTGTATCTTGCAGCTCTGTGTCAAGTATACTATCTCTGTGCTGCATTATTGTGAGCAGTATATAGTAGGACAGTGCAGCATTATGGTGACCAGCAGTATACATATATAGTACAGTACAGTAGGCCATTGCTGTGTATCTTGCAGCTCTGTGTCAAGTATACTATCTCTGTGCTGCATTATTGTGAGCAGTATATAGTAGGACAGTGCAGTATTTTGGTGACCAGCAGTATACATATATCGTACAGTACAGTAGGCCATTGCTGTGTATCTTGCAGTTCTGTGTCAAGTATACTATCTCTGTGCTGCATTATTGTGAGCAGTATATAGTAGGACAGTGCTGCATTTTGGTGACCAGCAGTATACATATATAGTACAGTACAGTAGACCATTGCTGTGTATCTTGCATCTCTGTGTCAAGTATACTATCTCTGTGCTGCATTATTGTGAGCAGTATATAGTAGGACAGTGCAGCATTTTGGTGACCAGCAGTATACATATATAGTACAGTACAGTACAGTAGGCCATTGCTGTGTATCTTGCAGCTCTGTCTCAAGTATACTATCTCTGTGCTGCATTATTGTGAGCAGTATATAGTAGGACAGTGCAGCATTTTGGTGACCAGCAGTATACATATATAGTACAGTACAGTAGGCCATTGCTGTGTATCTTGCAGTTCTGTGTCAAGTATACTATCTCTGTGCTGCATTATTGTGAGCAGTATATAGTAGGACAGTGCAGCATTTTGGTGACCAGCAGTATACATATATAGTACAGTACAGTAGGCCATTGCTGTGTATCTTGCAGCTCTGTGTCAAGTATACTATCTCTGTGCTACATTATTGTGAGCAGTATATAGTAGGACAGTGCAGCATTTTGGTGACCAGCAGTATACATATATAGTACAGTACAGTAGGCCATTGCTGTGTATATTGCAGCTCTGTGTCAAGTATACTATCTCTGTGCTGCATTATTGTGAGCAGTATGTAGTAGGACAGTGCAGCATTTTGGTGACCAGCAGTATACATATATAGTTCAGTACAGTAGGCAATTGCTGTGTATCTTGCAGCTCTGTGTCAAGTATACTATCTCTGTGCTGCATTATTGTGAGCAGTATATAGTAGGACAGTGCAGCATTTTGGTGACCAGCAGTATACATATATAGTACAGTACAGTAGGCCATTGCTGTGTATCTTGCAGTTCTGTGTCAAGTATACTATCTCTGTGCTGCATTATTGTGAGCAGTATATAGTAGGACAGTGCAGCATTTTGGTGACCAGCAGTATACATATATAGTACGGTACAGTAGGCCATTGCTGTGTATCTTGCAGCTCTGTGTCAAGTATACTATCTCTGTGCTGCATTATTGTGAGCAGTATATAGTAGGGCAGTGCAGCATTTTGGTGACCAGCAGTATACATATATAGTACAGTACAGTAGGCCATTGCTGTGTATCTTGCTAATAAGATATTAGCATGCATAAAACGGGGTATTGATGCTAGGGACGAGAGTATTATACTCCCGTTATATAAATCACTAGTGAGGCCACACCTTGAATACTGTGTACAATTCTGGGCACCGTACTACAAAAAGGATATCCTGGAGCTTGAAAAGGTACAGAGGAGGGCGACCAAACTAATTAAGGGCATGGAGACGATGGAATACAAGGAAAGGCTTGACAGACTAGGCATGTTTACATTGGAAAAGCGGAGACTAAGAGGGGATATGATCAACATCTACAAATATATAAGGGTAGAATACACAGAGCTTGCGCGGGACCTGTTTTTGGTTAGATCAACACAGAGGACTCGTGGACACTCGCTCAGGTTAGAGGAGAGGAGATTCCGCACAATACGGCGTAAAGGCTTTTTCACGGTAAGGACAATACATGTTTGGAATTCCCTGCCCGAGGGAGTTGTAATGGCGGAATCTGTCAACACCTTTAAGAATGGGTTAGATAAATTCCTAATGGATAAGGATATCCAGGGGTATGGTGCATAGTCATGCATTATAGTTACTATAAATAGGGATAAAATGTAACGGCTGACAGCAGCATCAGTCAGAAATTTTAGTCAAATCATCATGCATAGGAGACCACAAATAGGTTGAACTCGATGGACATTTGTCTTTTTTCAACCTCAGATACTATGTTACTATGTTACTATGTATGTAGCTCTGTGTCAAGTATACTATCTCTGTGCTGCATTATTGTGAGCGGTATATAGTAGGACAGTGCAGCATTTTGGTGACCAGCAGTATACATATATAGTACAGTACAGTAGGCCATTGCTGTGTATCTTGCAGCTCTGTGTCAAGTATACTATCTCTGTGCTGCATTATTGTGAGCAGTATATAGTAGGACAGTGCAGCATTTTGGTGATCAGCAGTATACATATGTAGTACAGTACAGTAGGCCATTGCTGTGTATCTTGCAGCTCTGTGTCAAGTATACTATCTCTGTGCTGCATTATTGTGAGCAGTATATAGTAGGACAGTGCAGCATTTTGGTGACCAGCAGTATACATATAAAAGTACAGTACAGTAGGCCATTGCTATTGATATATTACTGGCATATAATTCCACACATTAAAAAATGGAGAACAAAAATGTGGAGGGTAAAATAGGGAAAGAACAAGATCCACTTCCACCTCGTGCTGAAGCTGCTGCAACTAGTCATGGCCGAGATGATGAAATGCCATCAATGTCGTCTGCCAAGGCCGATGCCCAATGTCATAGTAGAGAGCATGTAAAATGAAAAAAACAAAAGTTCAGTAAAATGACCCAAAAATCAAAATTAAAAGCGTCTGATGAGAAGTGTAAACTTGCCAATATGCCATTTACGACACGGAGTGGCAAGGAACGGCTGAGGCATGCAAGTGCTGGAAGGAGGACCCACAGTCCAGTTCCTGATAGTCAAATTGAAGATGTCACTGTTGAAGTACACCAGGATGAGGATATGGGTGTTGCTGGCGCTGAGGAGGAAATTGACAAGGAGGATTCTGATGGTGAGGTGGTTTGTTTAAGTCAAGCACCCGGGGAGACACATGTTGTCCATGGGATGAATATGGCCATTGACATGCCTGGTCAAATTACAAAAAAAAATCACCTCTTCGGTGTGGAATTATTTTAACAGAAATGCGGACAACAGGTGTCAAGCCGTGTGTTGCCTTTGTCAAGCTGTAATAAGTAGGGGTAAGGACGTTAACCACCTAGGAACATCCTCCCTTATACGTCACCTGGAGCGCATTCATCAGAAGTCATTGACAAGTTCAAAAACTTTGGGTGACAGCGGAAGCAGTCCACTGACAACTAAATCCCTTCCTCTTGTACCAAAGCTCCCAGTGCAAACCACACCACCAACTCCCTCAATGTCAATTTCCTCCTTAGACGGGAACACCAATAGTCCTGCAGGCCATGTCACTGGCAAGTCTGACGAGTCCTCTCCTAACTGGGATTCCTCCGAGGGATCCTTGAGTGGAACGCCTACTGCTGCTGGCGTTGCTTTTGTTGCTGCTGGGAGTCGATTGTCATCCCAGAGGGGAAGTCGGAAGACCACTTGTACTTCCAGTAAACAACTGACTGTCCAACAGTCCTTTGCGAGGAAGATGAAATATCACAGCAGTCATCCTGTTGCAAAGCGGATAATTCAGGCCTTGGCAGCTGTGTTGGTGTTAGATGTGCGTCCGGTATCTACCGTTAATACACAAGGAATTAGAGAATTGATTGAGGTACTGTGTCCCCGGTACCAAATACCATCTAGGTTCCACTTCTCTAGGCAGGCGATACCGAGAATGTACACAGACGTCAGAAAAAGAGTCACCAGTGTCCTAAAAAATGCAGTTGTACCCAATGTCCACTTAACCACAGACATGTGGACAAGTGGAGCAGGGCAGACTCAGGACTATATGACTGTGACAGCCCACTGGGTAGATGTATTGCCTCCCGCAGCAAAAACAGCAGTGGCGGCACCAGTAGCAGCATCTCGCAAACTCCAACTTGTTCCTAGGCAGGCTACGCTTTGTATGACCACTTTCCATAAGAGTCACACAGCTGACAATCTCTTTCGGAAACTGAGGAACATCATCGCAGAATGGCTTACCCCAATTGGACTCTCCTGGGGATTTGTGACATCGGACAACGCCACCAATATTGTGCGTGCATTTCATGTGGGCAAATTCCAGCACGTCCCATGTTTTGCACATACATTGAATTTGGTGGTGCAGAATTTTTTTTAAAACGACAGGGGCGTGCAAGAGATGCTGTCGGTGTCCCGAAGAATTGCGGGCCACTTTTGGTATTCAGCCACCGCGTGCCGAAGACTGGAGCACCAGCAAACACTCCTGAACCTGCCCCGCCATCATCTGAAGTAAGAGGTGGTAACGAGGTGGAATTCAACCCTCTATATGCTTCAGAGGATGGAGGAGCAGCAAAAGGCCATTCAAGCCTATACATCTGCCTACGATATAGGCAAAGGAGGGGGAATGCACCTGACTCAAGCGCAGTGGAGAATGATTTCAACGTTGTGCAAGGTTCTGCAACCCTTTGAACTTGCCACACGTGAAGTCAGTTCAGACACTGCCAGCCTGAGTCAAGTCATTCCCCTCATCAGGCTTTTGCAGAAGCAGCTGGAGAGATTGAAGGAGGAGCTAAAAGGGAGCGATTCCGCTAGGCATGTGGGACTTGTGGATGGAGCCCTTAATTCGCTTAACCAGGATTCACGGGTGGTCAATCTGTTGAAATCAGAGCACTACATTTTGGCCACTGTGCTTGATCCTAGGTTTAAAGCCTACGTTGTATCTCTCTTTTCGGCAGATGCAGAGGTGCAAAGTCCTGCTGGTGAGACACTTGTCAAGTCAAGCGGAACGTGACCCGTCAACAGCTCCTCCTTCACAATCTCCCGCAACTGGGGCTGCGAGGAAAAGGCTAATAATTCCGAGCCCACCCACTTGCAGTGATGCAGGGCAGTCTGGAGCGAGTGCTGACATCTGGTCCGGACTGAAGGACCTGCCAACGATTACTGACATGTCGTCTACTGTCACTGCATATGATTCTGTCACCATTGAAAGAATGGTGGAGGATTATATAAGTGACCGCATCCAAGTAGGCACGTCAGACAGTCCGTACATATACTGGCAGGAAAAAGAGGCAATTTGGAGGCTCTTGCACAAACTGGCTTTATTTTACCTAAGTTGCCCCCCCTCCAGTGTGTACTCCGAAAGAGTGTTTAGTGCAGCCGGTCACCTTGTCAGCAATCGGCGTACGAGGATACTTCCACAAAATGTGGAGAAGATGATGTTCATCAAAATGAATTATAATCAATTCCTCCGTGGAAACATTTACCAGCAATTGCCTCCAGAAAGTACACTGGGACCTGTAATGGTGGATTCCAGTGGGGACGAATTAATACTCTGTGAGGAGGATGTACACGGTGAAAGCGGTGAGGAATCGGAGGATGATGATGAGGTGGACATCTTGCCTCTGTAGAGCCAGTTTGTGCAAGGAGAGATTGATTGCTTCTTTTTGGTGGGGGCCCAAACCAACCAGTCATTTCAGTCACAGTCATGTGGCAGACCCTGTTGTTGAAATGATTGGTTTGTTAAAGTGTGCATGTCCTGTTTATACAACATAAGGGTGGGTGGGAGGGTCCAAGGACAATTCCATCTTGCACTTTTTTTTTTTTTATCTCTGCATCATGTGATGTTTGGGGCTAATTTTTTTAAGTGCCATCCTGTCTGACACTGCAGTGCCTCTCCTAGATGGGCCAGGTGTTTGTGCCACCCACTTGGGTCGCTTAGCTTAGTCATCCAGCGACCTCGGTGCAAATTTTAGGACTAAAAATAATATTGTGAGGTGTGAGGTGTTCAGAATAGACTGGAAATGAGTGGAAATTATAGTTATTGAGGTTAATAATACTATGGGCTCAAAATTACCCCCAAATTCTATGATTTAAGCTGTTTTTTAGGGTTTTTTGAAGAAAAAAAAAACACCCAAATCCAAAACACACCCGAATCCGACAAAAAATTTTCAGGGAGGTTTTGCCAAAACGCGTCCCAATCCAAAACACGGCCGCGGAACTGAATCCAAAACCAAAACACAAAACCCGAAAAATGTCCGGTGCACATCTCTAGTTACCACCTCTTGCATAAGATGATGGCGGGGCAGGTTCAGGAGTGTTTGCTGGTGCTCCAGTATTCGGCACGCGGTGGCTGAATGCCGAAAGTGGCTCGCAATTCTTCGGGACACCAACAGCATCTCATGCACGCCCCTGTCGTTTTTTAAATAATTCTACACCACCAAATTCAATGTATGTGCAAAACATGGGACGTGCTGGAATTTGCCCACATGTAATGCACGCACAATATTGGTGGCGTTGTCCGATGTCACAAATCCCCAGGAGAGTCCAATTGGGGTAAGCCATTCTGCGATGATGTTCCTCAGTTTCCGTAAGAGGTTGTCAGCTGTGTGCCTCTTCTGGAAAGCGGTGATACAAAGCGTAGCCTGCCTAGGAACGAGTTGGCGTTTGCAAGATGCTGCTACTGGTGCCGCCGCTGCTGTTCTTGCTGCGGGAGGCAATACATCTACCCAGTGGGCTGTCACAGTTATATAGTCTTGAGTCTGCCCTGCTCAACTTGTCCACATGTCCGTGGTTAAGTGGACATTGGGTACAACTGCATTTTTTAGTACACTGGTGACTCTTTTTCTGACGTCTGTGTACATTCTCGGTATCGCCTGCCTAGAGAAGTGGAACCTAGATGGTATTTGGTACCGGGGACACAGTACCTCAATCAATTCTCTAATTCCCTGTGAATTAACGGTGGATACCGGACACACGTTTAACACCAACACAGCTGCCAAGGCCTGAGTTATCCGCTTTGCAGCAGTATGACTGCTGTGATATTTCATCTTCCTCGCAAAGGACTGTTGGACAGTCAATTGCTTACTGGAAGTACAAGTGGTCTTCCGACTTCCCCTCTGGGATGACAATCGACTCCCAGCAGCAACAACAGCAGCGCCAGCAGCAGTAGGCGTTACACTCAAGGATCCCTCGGAGGAATCCCAGTTAGGAGAGGACTCATCAGACTTGCCAGTGACATGGCCTGCAGGACTATTGGTGTTCCTGTCTAAGGAGGAAATTGACACCGAGAGAGTTGGTGGTGTGGTTTGCAGGAGCTTGGGTACAAGAGGAAGGGATTTAGTTGTCAGTGGACTGCTTCCGCTGTCACCCAAAGTTTTTGAACTTGTCAATGACTTCTGATGAATGCGCTCCAGGTGACGTATAAGGGAGGATGTTCCTAGGTGGTTAACGTCCTTACCCCTACTTATTACAGCTTGACAAAGGCAACACACGGCTTGACACCTGTTGTCCGCATTTCTGATAAAATAATTCCACACCGAAGAGGTGATTTTTTTTTGTAATTTGACCAGGCATGTCAATGGCCATATTCATCCCACGGACAGCAGGTGTCTCCCCGGGTGCCTGACTTAAACAAACCACCTCACCATCAGAATCCTCCTTGTCAATTTCCTCCTCAGCGCCAGCAACACCCATATCCTCATCCTGGTGTACTTCAACAGTGACATCTTCAATTTGACTATCAGGAACTGGACTGTGGGTGCTCCTTCCAGCATTTGCAGGGGGCGTGCAAATGGTGGAAGGCGCCACCTCTCACCTCTTCCCGTCCAGTGTTGGGAAGGTCAGGCATCGCAACCAACACAATTGGACTCTCCTTGGGGATTTGTGATTTAGAAGAATGCACAGTTTTTGCTATGCTTTTGCCATCTTAACTCTTTTTAGTTTTCTAGTGGGAGGATGAGTGCTTCCATCCTCATGTGAAGCTGAACCACTAGCCATGAACATAGGCCAGGCCCTCAGCCGTTCCTTGCCACTCCGTGTCGTAAATGGCACATTGGCAAGTTTACACTTCTCCTCAGACGATTTTAATTTAGATTTTTGGGTAATTTTACTGCACTTTAGTTTTTTGGATTTTGCATGCTCTCTACTATGACATTGGGCATCGGCCTTGGCAGACGACGTTGTTGGCATTTCATCGTCTTGGCCATGACTAGAGGCATCAGCTTCAGAACGAGGTGGAAGTGGATCTTGATCTTTCCCTATTTTACCCTCCACATTTTTGTTCTCCATTTTTTAATGTGTGGAATTATATGCCAGTAATATATCAATAGCAATGGCCTACTGTACTGTACTATATATGTATACTGCTGGTCACCAAAATGCTGCACTGTCCTACTATATACTGCTCACAATAATGCAGCACAGAGATAGTATACTTGACACAGAGCTGCAAGATACAGCAATGGCCTACTGTACTGTACTATATATGTGTACTGCTGGTCACCAAAATACTGCACTGTCCTACTATATACTGCTCACAATAATGCAGCACAGAGATAGTATATTTGACACAGAGCTGCAAGATACAGCAATGGCCTACTGTACTGTACTATATATGTATACTGCTGGTCACCAAAATGCTGCACTGTCCTATATACTGCTCACAATAATGCAGCACAGAGATAGTATACTTGACACAGAGCAGCAAGATACAGCAATGGCCTACTGTACTGTACTATATATGTATACTGCTGGTCACCAAAATGCTGCACTGTCCTACTATATAATGCTCACAATAATGCAGCACAGAAATAGTATACTTGACACAGAGCTGCAAGATACAGCAATGGCCTACTGTACTGTACTTTATATGGGATGCAGTCAGTTTACCTCCAATCAAAATACCGACGTTCAAAATCCCGACACCAATTGACCGATGGTCAAAATCCCGACAAGGTCAAAATACCGACACGGACAAAATACCGACATTTAATATACCGACAAGGTCAAAATACCAACATGTAAAATGCCGACTGGTCAAAATACCGACATGAGTTTTTCATGATTTTTTTCATTGAAACCGACTTGTTCATACTTTACCATCCCAGTGGACCTGGAGGGGGAATATAATAGTGTGCCGAGCGCAGCGAGGCACCGTTCCCGAAGCATGGCGAGCGCAGCGAGCCATGCGAGGGGACGCGGTACACTTTAGATGGTGTCCATGTTGATTTATGTCGACATACACACAAAAAAACATAAAAAAATGCATGTCGGTATTTTGACCTGTCGGCATTTTACATGTCGGTATTTTGACCTTGTCGGTATTTTAAATGTTGGTATTTTGTCCGTGTCGGTATTTTGACCTTGTCGGGATTTTGACCATCGGTCAATTGGTGTCGGGATTTGGAACGTCGGTATTTTGATTGGAGGTATTTCATACCGATCCCGTATCTTGCAGCTCTGTGTCAAGTATACTATCTCTGTGCTGGCAGCACAGAGATAGTATACTTGACACAGAGCTGCAAGATACAGCAATGGCCTACTGTACTGTACTATACTATATATGTATACTGCTGGTCCCCAAAATGCTGCACTGTCCTACTTTATACTGCTCACAATAATGCAGCACAGAGATAGTATATTTGACACAGAGCTGCAAGATACAGCAATGGCCTACTGTACTGTACTATATATGTGTACTGCTGGTCACCAAAATGCTGCACTGTCCTAATATATACTGCTCACAATAATGCAGCACAGAGATAGTATACTTGACACAAACCTGCAAGAAACAGCAATGGCCTACTGTACTGTACTATATATGAATACTGCTGGTCACCAAAATGCTGCACTGTCCTACTATATACTGCTCACAATAATGCAGCACAGAGATAGTATACTTGACACAGTGCTGCTAGATACAGCAATGGCCTACTGTACTGTACTATATATGTGTACTGCTGGTCACCAAAATGCTGCACTGTCCTACTATATACTGCTCACAATAATGCAGCACAGAAATAGTATACTTGACACAGAGCTGCATGATACAGCAATGGCCTACTGTACTGTACTATATATGTGTACTGCTGGTCACCAAAATGCTGCACTGTACTACTATATACTGCTCACAATAATGAAGCACAGAAATAGTATACTTGACACAGAGCTGCAAGATACAGCAATGGCCTACTGTTCTGTACTATATATGTGTACTGCTGGTCACCAAAATGCTGCACTGTCCTACTATATACTGCTCACAATAATGCAGCACAGAGATAGTATACTTGACACAGAGCTGCAAGATACAGCAATGGCCTACTGTACTGTACTACTATAATTATATACTGGTGGTCACCAGTCCCCACAATGCAGCACACTGAGCACAGATATTTGCAGCACACTGAGCACAGATATTTGCAGCACACTGAGCACAGATTACGGAGCTTTTCAGGGAGAGAACGCAGCCACGTCCTCTCAGTTCAATCTCTAATGCACAAGTGAAAATGGCGGCGACGCGTGGCTCTTTATATAGAATACGAATCTTGCGAGAATCCGACAGCGGGATGATGACGTTCGTCCGCGTTCGGGTTGACCGAGCAAGGCTGGAAGATCCGAGGCTGCCTCGGACCCGTGTAAAATAGGTGAAGTTCGGGGTTTTTCTGATCTCATAAAACCAAACCCGCTCATCTCTAATATATATATATATATATTTATATATATGAGTCGAATATATATATGTATATATATATATTAGGTAAAACCGAATCCGCTCATCTCTAATATATATATATATATATATATAAATGCACAGCATGCTTCTATCATATGTTTAGGCCCTGTTTCACTCTTTTAAAGAGACAGGAATCACACCCAAGCATATCAGTTAAAACACCTGCGGAATTTCTTAACATTTAATTTACATATGGACAAAAGGGGTGCAAGAAAGAGTGTGACCACAACATTTTTATATAAACAATAGGCAAGAACCCACAGCACTCATACATCCGCGGTGCCAGTGGTATTGTGACCACACTATTTAAATAAAAAAATCATACAAATTCAGCACTCACCTAATATTAATTGCAATAGTTTGTTAAGCTGACCAGTCCCCCCTGTGTGATTGCCACTGCCACAGCTTTTTTAAATGTTTGTAAAGCATTAGATCACCAGTCTGAAACCATATGTATCATAAAAAAAACACACACACATACACCCCCCCCCCCCCCAGGTTTATAGATTAGTCTAGTGACTAACATCCCACAGCTCACAGTTAATGAGGCACAGACACAACAATGGGGGCAGAGGTGGAACTATCGCCAGTGCGTTGCACTGGGGCCCGCCTCTGTCCAGGGGCCCAAAGCATGTAATGAGTCAAACTGACTCATTACATGCCGCTGTGTGCTGCGGGCAACCGCTGCCCGCAGCACACAGCCGCCCGAACAGAGAGGAGAGGAGCGCAGCGGTACTGGCTAGAAGGAGGAGGAGGGAGGTGGAGGAGGGAGCCGCAGCAGCGCTTTGTTACTGGTGGAGGCGCTGCTGCTGCTGGCCCTCTGCTTCTCTATAGGCTGTCATCTGTCGCTGTGAAGTGCATCCCAGCCATTCACAGCGGCGGAGAACAGCCTATAGTGAAGCAGAGGGCCAGCAGCAGCAGCGCCTCCACCAGTAACATAGCGCTGCTGCGGTTCCCTCCTCCACCTCCCTCCTCCTCCTTCTCTCCTGCCCGGGAATCGTGATCTGCCAGAAGCTGCACGAGGAGCCTGAGCCAGCGGAGAGAGTAAGTATAATTCTTTCTTTCTTTCTTTCTTTCTTTCTTTCTTTCTTTCTTTCTTTCTTTCTTTCTTTCTTTCTTTCTTTCTTTCTTTCTTTCCCTTTCTTTCTTCATATGCAAAAAGGGTGACTGTCTGCCGTAATGTGTAAAAAAGGGGGAATCTGCCTGATGGAATGTGTAAAAAGGGGGAATCTGCCTGCCGTGATGTGTAAAAAGGGGACACTGTCTACCGCAATGTGTAAAAAGGGCACGCTGTCTGCCGTAATGTGTAACAAGGGCACGCTGTTTGCCGTTATGTGTAAAACGTGTATGCTGTCTGCCGCTATGTGTAACAAGGGGACGCTGTCTGCCGTTATGTGTAAAAAGGGCACGCTGTCTCCCATAATGTGTAAAAAATGGGACGCTGTCTGCCGTGATATGCAAAAAATGGGACGCTGTCTGCCGTAATGTGTAAAAAGGGGACGCTGTCTGCCGTAATGTGTTTAATAAGGGGACGCTGTTTGTCGTAATGTGTAAAAAGGGGATACTGTCTGCCGTAATGTGTAAAAAGGGGGACGCTGTCTGCCGTAATGTGTAAAAAAGGGGAAGCTGTCTGCCGTAATGTGTAAAAGGGTCTCTACCTGGTGTAGTGGTACTACCGTGCGGCGTAATTTGAATAATGGAGACTACTGTGCACCGTTATATGAATTGGTATTATTTTGTGGCCACACCCCTTCCCCACGAAGCCACGCCCCTATTTTTTTTGTGTGCGCCTGTGTTGCGCACTGCCCCTGTTTTACATGGAGGGGCGGGGCTCCGATGCTGTTTTTTGCACACAGCACTAAAATAACTAATTACAGCACTGTTGCTAGGTATCCATTTCCCTGGCCCTGAGCAGGTCCCCCTCATCAGATCTTCTCCAGGGGTGAGGCGGTGGACTTAGATGGGAGAGGGGGCCCAAAGCATTTTGTCGCACATGGGCCCACCGCTCGCTAGTTCTGCCACTGAATGGGGGGGATATACTTTGACAACACTGCTGGTAATTCAGCAACACAACCATTTAAAAACAGCTTCAGAACTGCAAAAAGATACCTAATTGCCTACAAAATCCTTAATGACAAAGCAGGGAACACAGTTCTGGCTTGTATTACAAACAACTTATAAAACGGGATGCAGTCAATTTGTCAGCAGTCAGGATGCTGGACAATTAAAAAAAAAACAAATTAGAAGAATGTGACAAATAACTAACAATACAAGAAGAATAAAGACAAGACTACTTACACATACACAATCAGTAAATCGCAGCTTCCTCTTTCCACTCCAAACTCAACAACTCATGAGATTTGGGCGGCGTGGTGCATATTTATAAGCTTGTGCATTGACAACATGAAATATAACGGCTTCTACCATTCAGAACGTGCTTCCATGTTTATATGTGTTTTCTCGAGCGTGTTTTAACTTTTACACCTGTGTTTGAATTTACAGGTGTGTTTCAAGAGAAAATGACTGAGAATACCCAATTGCATACACCATTGAAAAACACGAAACAGACAAAACACAACTGTGTGTGTTAACGTGCGCGCACTCCACAAAGGGATTCAGACTGCGATCACTGCCGCTGCAGCGATCCAGTCTGAATTACCCCCTTAGCAAGCTTGGACTGACCCACAGGGGAAACCACCGGTGGGCCCCACTGCCTGGGGCCCCACCTCATCCTCTAGGGATCTGGTTCTAGACTGCAAAAATGATACATTATAAATATGTTACCTTATACTGCACAGGAATATGGTGCATTCTCTACAGTACATTGCTGTTATTAATCTGGTACATTATCATGCATGCACTAGCTGTATTTACTATGTATTTTTATCAAGGGGCTTAGACTATACACTCTCCAATGATTAGACAAGCCTCTGTGGTGACTGGCCACACCCCTCTAGAAACTAACCACACCCCTAAGTATGGGCCCCTACAACTGCATTCCCCCGGTGGGCCCTTCATGCCCCAGTCCGACACTGCCCCTTAGTTACACAAGGCATTCATGAAGACCGTCCAGATTTCACAGATTGAATGAGTAATTTTTCCTGGGGAAAGAACAAAACTTTTAACATATCATATGTGCAGTATATGTAACTTTGCATTCAATATACTATACCACAGCTGCAGGTCTTTCTAGCAGTGTCATGCGGTGGGGTGAGGCAGGTGAGGCAGAGCCTTTCCTGTCATACTTACGTTTGTACCAGAGTTTTGATTGTATTAAGTATATGAAAAATACTGATAATTTGTTTGAAATATCTTCTTTGCATTATTCTAATAATTTTTATAGCCAAAACTCTGGAGTAAAAAGTCTATGGCAGGTGAGGCAGTGCCTCCCCTGTTTATCTTTTCCGCACATCTCTGATCAAAACTCACCAAATTTCCAGGAGTTTATACTGCTGCACCTGTGTATAATGCCCACATGTACCCTTTGGGTCATATTTTGTGTGTAAATCTGGCTCTGGTGCTAGCTAGTGCCTCCTTAGCCTTTTAGCTCACCGCACGTCCCTGCTTTCTAGCACTCCAGAACTAGGGGTAAGGGAATTCCATATGTTTTAGGGTGGACGCTAGTAGCATGTACATCGCTAATTTACTAACATTGAATTTTGAAGTTAATTTGTCCAATTTAAATTGGTACATGAACTTATTACCTATAGAACCACATACCAAACAGAATCAAATTGAATAAAATTCAACAAACACTTCTTTATGTATTCCTATTGGCCCAAACATAGCACATGTTCTGAAAGCATCATAAATTCATAATAAAAACATTGGCACACACCAAAAATAATTGAAAGGGAGTTTTGTTGGGTGAGAAGAATGTTAGCCAGGAGAGAGGGGGATTTAATTAAGAGAGAAAAAAAGTGAGTGCTGTGTGTTTTGTCTTGTCTATTTCTGTATTGTGTTGTCATTTTGAAGTTTGTCATTTTTGGTCTAGTCTCAATTATTATTTATGTCTTTGTCAGTGTTTTTGTGTGTGTGCCTGTGGTGTGTGTGTGTGTGTCTGTTTTTTTGTTTTTTGTTTTAAGTTTGTTAGTGTAGCTTGTGTTATTTATTTTATATTGGTTACGGAGGCTGGTTAGAGTAGGGCAAGAGAGGGGAAGGAGGCATCACAATTAAGTTCCAACCAATAGAATGTATTTTAGAAGCTAAATTTGCCTGTCTGTTTTCAGTCTATTATTTTAGGGATCTCTATGTCGATTTTGTGCTTAAAGTTCGATTTTTAAACCAACTTTTAGTAAACCTGGGGATCCTGTAGTCATCTATGAAAAAGTACCAATGTTTGGTCGATATTCGATTTTGGTCAAAAGAAAATCTACTACAAGTACCCAAAAAACCCCAAATCGACCAAAATTGACCTTTAGTAAATATACTCCAATATATCTGTTAACGGTGAGATGACTAATGTCTACCAAGGAGATCTTTACATCCAGTAATTGACCGTAATAGGATCTACTGTATTATACATTGGAATTTTAATTTGCCACTTTCCAGTAGTTCTTGTTTGTAGAATAATTCCTTTTTATTCTATAGCTTTTTCTAGGATTGCACATTCTTTTCTTCTTCACCCAAAAAGTATTGGATTTTCTGTGTCTATAGCACGTATATTAAAGCGAGTCATTTTGCACCATCTTGTGTGAGGAAATACATTTATAGGAGCAACTTAATTATTAAAAATCTTCAGCGCTATATGCATACTAGAGATGAGCGGGTTCGGTTTCTTTGAATCCGAACCCGCACGAACTTCACTTTTTTTTTCACGGGTCCGAGCGACTCGGATCTTCCCGCCTTGCTCGGTTAACCCGAGCGCGCCCGAACGTCATCATGACGCTGTCGGATTCTCGCGAGACTCGGATTCTATATAAGGAGCCGCGCGTCGCCGCCATTTTCACACGTGCATTGAGATTGATAGGGAGAGGACGTGGCTGGCGTCCTCTCCATTAGAATAGATTAGAAGAGAGAGAGAGAGAGAGAGATTGTGCAGACAGAGTTTACCACAGTGACCAGTGCAGTTGTTGTTAAGTTAACTTTTATTTAATATATCCGTTCTCTGCTATATCCGTTCTCTGCCTGAAAAAAACGATACACAGCAGTCACACAGTGTGACTCAGTCTGTGTGCACTCAGCTCAGCCCAGTGTGCTGCACATCAATGTATAAAAGCTTATAATAATTGTGGGGGAGACTGGGGAGCACTGCAGGTTGTTATAGCAGGAGCCAGGAGTACATAATATTATATTAATTTAAAATTAAACAGTGCACACTTTTGCTGCAGGAGTGCCACTGCCAGTGTGACTAGTGGTGACCAGTGCCTGACCACCAGTATAGTAGTATATTGTTGTATACTATCTCTTTATCAACCAGTCTATATTAGCAGCAGACACAGTACAGTGCGGTAGTTCACGGCTGTGGCTACCTCTGTGTCGGCAGTCGGCACTCGGCAGGCAGTCCGTCCATCCATAATTGTATAATTATATACCACCTAACCGTGGTATTTTTTTTTCTTTCTTTATACCGTCGTCATAGTCATACTAGTTGTTACGAGTATACTACTATCTCTTTATCAACCAGTGTACAGTGCGGTAGTTCACGGCTGTGGCTACCTCTGTGTCGGCAGTCGGCAGGCAGTCCGTCCATCCATAATTGTATTATTATAATATATACCACCTAACCGTGGTTTTTTTTTCATTCTTTATACCGTCATAGTGTCATACTAGTTGTTACGAGTATACTACTATCTCTTTATCAACCAGTGTACAGTGCGGTAGTTCACGGCTGTGGCTACCTCTGTGTCGGCAGTCGGCAGGCAGTCCGTCCATCCATAATTGTATTATAATATATACCACCTAACCGTGGTTTTTTTTTCATTCTTTATACCGTCATAGTGTCATACTAGTTGTTACGAGTATACTACTATCTCTTTATCAACCAGTGTACAGTGCGGTAGTTCACGGCTGTGGCTACCTCTGTGTCGGCAGTCGGCAGGCAGTCCGTCCATCCATAATTGTATTATAATATATACCACCTAACCGTGGTTTTTTTTTCATTCTTTATACCGTCATAGTCAGTCATACTAGTTGTTACGAGTATACTACTATCTCTTTATCAACCAGTGTACAGTGCGGTAGTTCACGGCTGTGGCTACCTCTGTGTCGGCACTCGGCAGGCAGTCCGTCCATCCATAATTGTATTATAATATATACCACCTAACCGTGGTTTTTTTTTCATTCTTTATACCGTCATAGTCAGTCATACTAGTTGTTACGAGTATACTACTATCTCTTTATCAACCAGTGTACAGTGCGGTAGTTCACGGCTGTGGCTACCTCTGTGTCGGAACTCGGCAGGCAGTCCGTCCATCCATAATTGTATTATTATAATATATACCACCTAACCGTGGTTTTTTTTTCATTCTTTATACCGTCATAGTCAGTCATACTAGTTGTTACGAGTATACTACTATCTCTTTATCAACCAGTGTACAGTGCGGTAGTTCACGGCTGTGGCTACCTCTGTGTCGGCAGTCGGCAGGCAGTCCGTCCATCCATAATTGTATTATAATATATACCACCTAACCGTGGTTTTTTTTTCATTCTTTATACCGTCATAGTCAGTCATACTAGTTGTTACGAGTATACTACTATCTCTTTATCAACCAGTGTACAGTGCGGTAGTTCACGGCTGTGGCTACCTCTGTGTCGGAACTCGGCAGGCAGTCCGTCCATCCATAATTGTATTACAATATATACCACCTAACCGTGGTTTTTTTTTCATTCTTTATACCGTCATAGTCAGTCATACTAGTTGTTACGAGTATACTACTATCTCTTTATCAACCAGTGTACAGTGCGGTAGTTCACGGCTGTGGCTACCTCTGTGTCGGCACTCGGCAGGCAGTCCGTCCATCCATAATTGTATTACAATATATACCACCTAACCGTGGTTTTTTTATACCACCTAACCGTGGCAGTCCGTCCATAATTGTATACTAGTATCCAATCCATCCATCTCCATTGTTTACCTGAGGTGCCTTTTAGTTCTGCCTATAAAATATGGAGAACAAAAAAGTTGAGGTTCCAAAATTAGGGAAAGATCAAGATCCACTTCCACCTCGTGCTGAAGCTGCTGCCACTAGTCATGGCCGAGACGATGAAATGCCAGCAACGTCGTCTGCCAAGGCCGATGCCCAATGTCATAGTACAGAGCATGTCAAATCCAAAACACCAAATATCAGAAAAAAAAGGACTCCAAAACCTAAAATAAAATTGTCGGAGGAGAAGCGTAAACTTGCCAATATGCCATTTACCACACGGAGTGGCAAGGAACGGCTGAGGCCCTGGCCTATGTTCATGGCTAGTGGTTCAGCTTCACATGAGGATGGAAGCACTCAGCCTCTCGCTAGAAAACTGAAAAGACTCAAGCTGGCAAAAGCACTGCAAAGAACTGTGCGTTCTTTGAAATCCCAAATCCACAAGGAGAGTCCAATTGTGTCGGTTGCGATGCCTGACCTTCCCAACACTGGACGTGAAGAGCATGCGCCTTCCACTATTTGCATGCCCCCTGCAAGTGCTGGAAGGAGCACCCGCAGTCCAGTTCCTGATAGTCAGATTGAAGATGTCAGTGTTGAAGTACACCAGGATGAGGAGGATATGGGTGTTGCTGGCGCTGGGGAGGAAATTGACCAGAAGGATTCTGATGGTGAGGTGGTTTGTTTAAGTCAGGCACCCGGGGAGACACCTGTTGTCCGTGGGAGGAATATGGCCGTTGACATGCCAGGTGAAAATACCAAAAAAATCAGCTCTTCGGTGTGGAGGTATTTCACCAGAAATGCGGACAACAGGTGTCAAGCCGTGTGTTCCCTTTGTCAAGCTGTAATAAGTAGGGGTAAGGACGTTAACCACCTCGGAACATCCTCCCTTATACGTCACCTGCAGCGCATTCATAATAAGTCAGTGACAAGTTCAAAAACTTTGGGTGACAGCGGAAGCAGTCCACTGACCAGTAAATCCCTTCCTCTTGTAACCAAGCTCACGCAAACCACCCCACCAACTCCCTCAGTGTCAATTTCCTCCTTCCCCAGGAATGCCAATAGTCCTGCAGGCCATGTCACTGGCAAGTCTGACGAGTCCTCTCCTGCCTGGGATTCCTCCGATGCATCCTTGCGTGTAACGCCTACTGCTGCTGGCGCTGCTGTTGTTGCCGCTGGGAGTCGATGGTCATCCCAGAGGGGAAGTCGTAAGCCCACTTGTACTACTTCCAGTAAGCAATTGACTGTTCAACAGTCCTTTGCGAGGAAGATGAAATATCACAGCAGTCATCCTACTGCAAAGCGGATAACTGAGTCCTTGACAACTATGTTGGTGTTAGACGTGCGTCCGGTATCCGCCGTTAGTTCACAGGGAACTAGACAATTTATTGAGGCAGTGTGCCCCCGTTACCAAATACCATCTAGGTTCCACTTCTCTAGGCAGGCGATACCGAGAATGTACACGGACGTCAGAAAAAGACTCACCAGTGTCCTAAAAAATGCAGTTGTACCCAATGTCCACTTAACCACGGACATGTGGACAAGTGGAGCAGGGCAGGGTCAGGACTATATGACTGTGACAGCCCACTGGGTAGATGTATGGACTCCCGCCGCAAGAACAGCAGCGGCGGCACCAGTAGCAGCATCTCGCAAACGCCAACTCTTTCCTAGGCAGGCTACGCTTTGTATCACCGCTTTCCAGAATACGCACACAGCTGAAAACCTCTTACGGCAACTGAGGAAGATCATCGCGGAATGGCTTACCCCAATTGGACTCTCCTGTGGATTTGTGGCATCGGACAACGCCAGCAATATTGTGTGTGCATTAAATATGGGCAAATTCCAGCACGTCCCATGTTTTGCACATACCTTGAATTTGGTGGTGCAGAATTTTTTAAAAAACGACAGGGGCGTGCAAGAGATGCTGTCGGTGGCCAGAAAAATTGCGGGACACTTTCGGCGTACAGGCACCACGTACAGAAGACTGGAGCACCACCAAAAACTACTGAACCTGCCCTGCCATCATCTGAAGCAAGAAGTGGTAACGAGGTGGAATTCAACCCTCTATATGCTTCAGAGGTTGGAGGAGCAGCAAAAGGCCATTCAAGCCTATACAATTGAGCACGATATAGGAGATGGAATGCACCTGTCTCAAGTGCAGTGGAGAATGATTTCAACGTTGTGCAAGGTTCTGATGCCCTTTGAACTTGCCACACGTGAAGTCAGTTCAGACACTGCCAGCCTGAGTCAGGTCATTCCCCTCATCAGGCTTTTGCAGAAGAAGCTGGAGGCATTGAAGAAGGAGCTAACACGGAGCGATTCCGCTAGGCATGTGGGACTTGTGGATGCAGCCCTTAATTCGCTTAACAAGGATTCACGGGTGGTCAATCTGTTGAAATCAGAGCACTACATTTTGGCCACCGTGCTCGATCCTAGATTTAAAGCCTACCTTGGATCTCTCTTTCCGGCAGACACAGGTCTGCTGGGGTTGAAAGACCTGCTGGTGACAAAATTGTCAAGTCAAGCGGAACGCGACCTGTCAACATCTCCTCCTTCACATTCTCCCGCAACTGGGGGTGCGAGGAAAAGGCTCAGAATTCCGAGCCCACCCGCTGGCGGTGATGCAGGGCAGTCTGGAGCGACTGCTGATGCTGACATCTGGTCCGGACTGAAGGACCTGACAACGATTACGGACATGTCGTCTACTGTCACTGCATATGATTCTCTCAACATTGATAGAATGGTGGAGGATTATATGAGTGACCGCATCCAAGTAGGCACGTCACACAGTCCGTACTTATACTGGCAGGAAAAAGAGGCAATTTGGAGGCCCTTGCACAAACTGGCTTTATTCTACCTAAGTTGCCCTCCCACAAGTGTGTACTCCGAAAGAGTGTTTAGTGCCGCCGCTCACCTTGTCAGCAATCGGCGTACGAGGTTACATCCAGAAAATGTGGAGAAGATGATGTTCATTAAAATGAATTATAATCAATTCCTCCGCGGAGACATTGACCAGCAGCAATTGCCTCCACAAAGTACACAGGGAGCTGAGATGGTGGATTCCAGTGGGGACGAATTGATAATCTGTGAGGAGGGGGATGTACACGGTGATATATCGGAGGGTGAAGATGAGGTGGACATCTTGCCTCTGTAGAGCCAGTTTGTGCAAGGAGAGATTAATTGCTTCTTTTTTGGGGGGGGTCCAAACCAACCCGTCATATCAGTCACAGTCGTGTGGCAGACCCTGTCACTGAAATGATGGGTTGGTTAAAGTGTGCATGTCCTGTTTTGTTTATACAACATAAGGGTGGGTGGGAGGGCCCAAGGATAATTCCATCTTGCACCTCTTTTTTCTTTTCTTTTTCTTTGCATCATGTGCTGATTGGGGAGGGTTTTTTGGAAGGGACATCCTGCGTGACACTGCAGTGCCACTCCTAGATGGGCCCGGTGTTTGTGTCGGCCACTAGGGTCGCTAATCTTACTCACACAGCTACCTCATTGCGCCTCTTTTTTTCTTTGCGTCATGTGCTGTTTGGGGAGGGTTTTTTGGAAGGGACATCCTGCGTGACACTGCAGTGCCACTCCTAGATGGGCCCGGTGTTTGTGTCGGCCACTAGGGTCGCTAATCTTACTCACACAGTCAGCTACCTCATTGCGCCTCTTTTTTTCTTTGCGTCATGTGCTGTTTGGGGAGGGTTTTTTGGAAGGGCCATCCTGCGTGACACTGCAGTGCCACTCCTAGATGGGCCCGGTGTTTGTGTCGGCCACTAGGGTCGCTAATCTTACTCACACAGCTACCTCATTGCGCCTCTTTTTTTCTTTGCGTCATGTGCTGTTTGGGGAGGGTTTTTTGGAAGGGACATCCTGCGTGACACTGCAGTGCCACTCCTAGATGGGCCCGGTGTTTGTGTCGGCCACTAGGGTCGCTTATCTTACTCACACAGCGACCTCGGTGCAAATTTTAGGACTAAAAATAATATTGTGAGGTGTGAGGTATTCAGAATAGACTGAAAATGAGTGTAAATTATGGTTTTTGAGGTTAATAATACTTTGGGATCAAAATGACCCCCAAATTCTATGATTTAAGCTGTTTTTTAGTGTTTTTGGAAAAAAACACCCGAATCCAAAACACACCCGAATCCGACAAAAATAATTCGGTGAGGTTTTGCCAAAACGCGTTCGAACCCAAAACACGGCCGCGGAACCGAACCCAAAACCAAAACACAAAACCCGAAAAATTTCAGGCGCTCATCTCTAATGCATACTTGCCTACTTTTGAAAACTAGTTTCAGGGAGATTCCAGGTGGCAGCAGAATAAGCAGTGCTTTCCGTTGGGGGTGGGGGTGGGGGGGGATCGTGCTCCGCCCAAAGGGCGTGCTAGGTCCACCTATAAGGGGATTTATTGACACTTAGGGGTGTGTCCTGATGAAAACTATAGTACTGAAACCAGCCAAAAACAAAAAGAGTAATAATACAGGTACACTAGAGTAATAATAGGTGCACTATATATTAAGGTAGTGTGTACTGTACACTGGTGAGAGAAGAGACGGACGAATAGAAAACCTACAGTATATACACTGGTGTGCGATTGTGTGATATATATACACACACACACACATATATATATTACACCCAGTACACACAGCACCATAATACATTACATTATACATACAGCCAGAGCCGTAACTAGACATTTTGGTGCCCTGTGTCAGAAAAAGAATTGGTGCCCCCACCCACCCACATTGCGCGCATAAAAAAATATAGGGGCATGGCTTCATGGAAAAGGGGCATGACCACATAATTCACATTACATTACCCTGCACAGCAGTGTACATTTGTCACATTACACCACACAGTAGTACCCCTTATACACATTACGCCTGACAGCCCCTTATATACATTGCGCCAGGTGGCTTCTTACACACATTACCCCAGGTAGCTTACGCAAGGTAGCCTTTTGCACACATTACCCCAGGTAGCCTTTTACACACATTACGCCAGGTAGCTTATGCCAGGTAGCCTCTTACGCACATTACGCCAGGTAGCCTCTTACACACATTACCCCAGGTAGACTTTTACACACATTACCCCAGGTAGCCTCCTACACACATTACGCCAGGTAGCCTCTTACACACATTACGCCAGGTAGACTCTTACACACATTACCCTAGGTAGTCTCTTACACACATTACGCCAGGTAGCCTCTTACACACATTATGCCAAGTAGCCTCTTGTACACATTACGCCAGGTAGCCTCTTGCACACATTACGCCAGGTGGCCTCTTACACACATTAAGCCAGGTAGCCTCTAACACACATTACCCCAGGTAGCCTACACCAGGTAGCCTCTTGCACACATTACCCCAGGTAGCCTCTTACACACATTACCCCAGGTAGCCTCTTACACACATTACCCCAACTAGCCTCTTACACACATTGCGCCAGGTAGCTTCTTACACGAATTACGCCAGGTAGCCTACACCAGGTAGCCCCTTACACAGATTACGCCAGGAATCCTCTTACACACATTACCCCAGGTAGAGCCCCTTACACACATAACACCAGGTAGAGCCTCTGTACCTGAAAGAGAGAGAGAGAGTGAGTGTGTGTGTGTTTATATGTGTGTCACTTACAGCATGATAGACAGCAGCGCTTCAGCAAGACCCACAGCTCCATGTCTCACCCGCCTCTGGGAGCAGCTCTGGTACCCGCTGCTCCATGTCCCCCCAAATTGCACACAGTAACACATTACATTACCCCCCTATATTACACACAGTAGCACATTACATTACACCCCCCTATATTACACATAGTAGCACATTACATTACACCCCCTATATTACACACAGTAGCACATTACATTACACCCCCCATATTACACACCGTAGCACATTACATTACACCCCCCATATTACATAGAGAAGCACATTACATTACACCACCATATTACACACAGTAGCACATTACATTACAACCCCCCCATATTACACACAGTAGCACATTACATTACACCCCCCATTACACACAGTAGCACATTACATTACACCCCCCATATTGCACACAGCAGCACATTACATTACACCCCCCCATACTACACATAGTAGTACATTACATAACACCCCCCCCCATATTACACACAGTAGCACATTACATTACACTCTCCCATATTACACACAGTAGCACATTACATTACACCCCTCCATATTACACACAGTAGCACATTACACTACACCCCCCATATTACACACAGTAGCACATTACATTACACCCCCCCATATTACACATAGTAGCTCATTACATTACACCCTACATTTTACACATAGTAGCACATTACATTATACCCCCCATATTACACATAGTAGCACATTACATTACAACCCCCACTTTACACATAGTAGCACATTACATTACACCCCCAATATTACACGTAGTAGCACATTACATTACACCCCCCATATTACACATAGTAGCACATTACATTAAACCCCCCATATTACACACAGCAGCACATTACATTACACCCCCCCATATTACACACAGTAGCACATTACATTACACCCCCCATATTACACACAGTAGCACATTACATTACACCCCCCATATTGCACACAGCAGCACATTACACTACACCCCCCATATTACACACAGTAGCACATTACATTACACCCCCCATATTACACACAGTAGCACAATACACTACACCCCCCATATTACACACAGTAGCACATTGCATTACACCCACCATATTGCACTCAGCAGCACATTACATTACACCCCCCCATATTACACACAGTAGCACGTTACATTACTCCCCCATATTACACACAGTAGCACATTACATTATACCCCCCATATTACACACAGTAGCACATTACATTATACCCCCCATATTACACACAGTAGCACATTACATTACACCCTGCCAAATTACACACCGTAGCACATTACATTACACCCTCCATATTAAACAAAGTAGCACATTACATTACACCCCCCATATTACACATAGTAGCACAATACATTACACCCCCCCATATTACACATAGTAGCACATTACATTACATCCCCATATTACACACAGTAGCACATTACATTACACCCCCATATTACACACAGTAGCACATTACATTATACCCCCCATATTACACACAGTAGCACATTACATTACACCCCCCATATTACACACAGTAGCACATTACATTACACCCCGCCATATTACATACAGTAGCACATTACATTGCACCCCACATATTACACTTAGTAGCACATTACATTACACCCCCCATATTACGCATAGTAGCACTTTACATTACACCCCCCATATTACACATAGTAGCACATTACATTACACCCCCATATTACACACAGTAGCACATTACATTACACCCTGCCATATTACACACCGTAGCACATTACATTACACCCTCCATATTAAACAAAGTAGCACATTACATTACACCCCCCATATTACACATAGTAGCACATTACATTACACCCCCCCATATTACACATAGTAGCACATTACATTACATCCCCATATTACACACAGTAGCACATTACATTACACCCCCATATTACACACAGTAGCACATTACATTATACCCCCCATATTACACACAGTAGTAGCACATTACATTACACCCCCCATATTACACACAAAAGCACATTACATTACACCCCCCATATTACACACAGTAGCACATTACATTACACCCCCCATATTACACACAGTAGCACATTACATTACACCCCCCATATTACACACAAAAGCACATTACATTACACCCCCCATATTACACACAGTAGCACAATACATCACACTCCCCATATTACACAAAGTAGCACAAGACATTACACCCCCCATATTACACATAGTAGCACATTACATTACACCCTCCATATTACACACAGTAACACATTACATTACACCCCCCATATTACACACAGTAACACATTAAATTACATTTTACACAGCCCCCCCCACCCATATTACACACAGTAACACGTTACATTACATTTTACACAGCAGCACCCCCCACCCATATTACACACAGCAGCACATTACATTACACCCCCCCATATTACACACAGTAGAACATTACATTACACCCCCCCATATTACACACAGTAGCACATTACATTACACCCCACATATTACACACAGTAGCATTTTACATTACACCACCCCATATTACACACTGTAGCACATTACATTACACCCTCCATATTACACACAGTAGCACATTACATTACACCCCCCATATTACACACAGTAGCACATTACATTACAGCCCCACATATTACACACAGTAGCACATTACATTACACCCCCCATATTACATACAGTAGCACATTACATTACAGCCCCACATATTACACACAGTAGCACATTACATTACACCCCCCCTTATTACACACAGTACAGATTATATTACACCCCCCCCATATTACACACAGTAGCACATTACATTACACCCCCCCCATTTTACACACAAGAGCACATTACATTACACCCCCATATTAAACACAGTAGCACATTACATTACACCCCCATATTACACACACTTGCACATTACATTACACCCCCCATATAACACACAGTAGCACATTACATTACACCCCCCATATTACACACAGTAGCACATTACATTACACCCCGCATATTACACACAGTAACACATTACATTACACCCCTCATATTACACACAGTAGCACTTTACATTACACCACCCCATATTACACACAGTAGCACATTACATTACACCCCCCATATTACACACAGTAGCACATTACATTATAGCCCCACATATTACACACAGTAGCACATTACATTACACCCCCCATATTACACACAGTACAGATTATATTACACCCCCCCCCATATTACACACAGTAGCACATTACATTACACCCCCCCATTTTACACACACTAGCATATTACATTACACCCCCCATATTACACACAGTAGCACATTACATTACACCCCCCCCATATTACACACAGTAGCACATTACATTACACCCTCCCATATTACACACAGTAGCACATTACATTACACCCCCCATATTACACACAGTAGCACATTACATTACACCCCCCATATTACACACAGTAGCACATTACATTACACCCCCATATTACACACAGAAGCACATTACATTAACCCCCCCCCCATATTACACACAGTAGCACATTACATTACACCCCCCATATTACACACAGTTGCACATTACATTACACCCCCCATATTGCACACAGTAGCACATTACATTACACCCCCCATATTACCCACAGTAGCACATTACATTACACCCCCCATATTACACACAGTAGCACATTACACTACATCCCCCATATTACACACAGTAACACATTACATTACACCCCCCATATTACACACAGTAGTAGCACATTACATTACACCCCCCATATTACACACAGTAGTAGCACATTACACTACCCCCCCCATATTACACACAGTAGCACATTACATTACACCGCGCATATTACACACAGTAACACATTACATTACACCCCTCATATTACACACAGTAGCACTTTACATTACACCCCCCATATTACACACAGTAGCACATTACATTACACCCCCCATATTACAAACAGTAGCACATTACATTACACCCCCCATATTACACACAGTAGCACATTACATTACAGCCCCACATATTACACACAGTAGCACATTACATTACAGCCCCACATATTACACACAGTAGCACATTACATTACACCCCCCATATTACACACAGTACAGATTATATTACACCCCCCCATATTACACACAGTAGCACATTACATTACACCCCCCCATTTTACACACAGTAGCACATTACATTACACCCCCATATTAAACACAGTAGCACATTACATTACACCCCCATATTACACACACTAGCACGTTACATTACACCCCCCATATTACACACAGTAGCACCTTTCATTACACCCCCCCATATTACACACAGTAGTACATTACATTACACCCTCCCATATTACACACAGTAGCACATTACATTACACCCCCCTTATTACACACAGTAGCACATTACATTACACCCCACATATTACACACAGTAGCACATTACATTACACCCCCATATTACACACAGAAGCACATTACATTACACACCCCCATATTACACACAGTAGCACATTACATTACACCCCCCATATTACACACAGTTGCACATTACATTACACCACCCATATTGCACACAGTAGCACATTACATTAAACCCCCATATTGCACACAGTAGCACATTACATTACACCCCCCATATTACCCACAGTAGCACATTACATTACACCCCCCATATTACACACAGTAGCACATTACATTACATCCCCCATATTACACACAGCAACACATTACATTACACCCCCCATATTACACACAGTAGTAGCACATTACATTACACCCCCCATATTACACACAGTAGTAGCACATTACACTACCCCCCCATATTACACACAGTAGCACATTACATTACACCCCGCATATTACACACAGTAACACATTACATTACACCCATCATATTACACACAGTAGCACTTTACATTACACCACCCCATATTACACACAGTAGCACATAACATTACACCCCCCATATTACACACAGTAGCACATTACATTACACCCCCCATATTACACACAGTAGCACATTACATTACAGCCCCACATATTACACACAGTACAGATTATATTACACCCCCCCATATTACTCACAGTAGCGCATTACATTACACCCCCCCATTTTACACACAGTAGCACATTACATTACACCCCCCATATTAAACACAGTAGCACATTACCTTACACCCCCATATTACACACACTAGCACGTTACATTACACCCCCCATATTACACACAGTAGCACATTACATTACACCCCCCATATTACACACAGTAGCACCTTACATTACACCCCCCCATATTACACACAGTAGCACATTACATTACACCCCCATATTACACACAGTAGCACATTACATTACACCCCCCATATTACACACAGTAGCACATTACATTACACCCCCCTTATTACACACAGTAGCACATTACATTACACCCCCCATATTACACACAGTAGCACATTACATTACACCCCCCATATTACACACAGTAGCACATTACATTACACCCCCATATTGCACACAGTAGCACATTACATTACACCCCAATATTGCACACAGTAGCACATTACATTACACCCCCATATTGCACACAGTAGCACATTACATTACACCCCCATATTGCACACAGTAGCACATTACATTACACCCCCCATATTACACACAGTAACACATTACATTACACCCCCCATATTACACACAGTAGCACATTACATTACACCCCCCCATATTACACACAGTAGCACATTACATTACACCCCACATATTACACACAGTAGCACATTACATTACACCCCCATATTACACACAGAAGCACATTACATTACACACCCCCATATTACACACAGTAGCACATTACATTACACCCCCCATATTACACACAGTTGCACATTACATTACACCACCCATATTGCACACAGTAGCACATTACATTAAACCCCCATATTACCCACAGTAGCACATTACATTACACCCCCCATATTACACACAGTAGCACATTACATTACATCCCCCATATTACACACAGCAACACATTACATTACACCCCCCATATTACACACAGTAGTAGCACATTACATTACACCCCCCATATTACACACAGTAGTAGCACATTACACTACCCCCCCATATTACACACAGTAGCACATTACATTACACCCCGCATATTACACACAGTAACACATTACATTACACCCCTCATATTACACACAGTAGCACTTTACATTACACCACCCCATATTACACACAGTAGCACATAACATTACACCCCCCATATTACACACAGTAGCACATTACATTACACCCCCCATATTACACACAGTAGCACATTACATTACAGCCCCACATATTACACACAGTACAGATTATATTACACCCCCCCATATTACTCACAGTAGCGCATTACATTACACCCCCCCATTTTACACACAGTAGCACATTACATTACACCCCCCATATTAAACACAGTAGCACATTACCTTACACCCCCATATTACACACACTAGCACGTTACATTACACCCCCCATATTACACACAGTAGCACATTACATTACACCCCCCATATTACACACAGTAGCACCTTACATTACACCCCCCCATATTACACACAGTAGCACATTACATTACACCCCCATATTACACACAGTAGCACCTTACATTACATCCCCCCATATTACACACAGTAGCACATTACATTACACCCCCCATATTACACACAGTAGCACATTACATTACACCCCCATATTACACACAGTAGCACCTTACATTACATCCCCCCATATTACACACAGTAGCACATTACATTACACCCCCCATATTACACACAGTAGCACATTACATTACACCCCCCTTATTACACACAGTAGCACATTACATTACACCCCCCATATTACACACAGTAGCACATTACATTACACCCCCCCATATTACACACAGTAGCACATTACATTACACCCCAATATTGCACACAGTAGCACATTACATTACACCCCCATATTGCACACAGTAGCACATTACATTACACCCCCCATATTACCCACAGTAGCACATTACATTACACCCCCCATATTACACACAGTAGCACATTACATTACACCCCCCTTATTACACACAGTAGCACATTACATTACACCCCCCATATTACACACAGTAGCACATTATATTACACCCCCCATATTACACACAGAAGCACATTACATTACACCCCCCATATTACACACAGAAGCACATTACATTACACCCCCCATATTACACACAGTAGCACATTACATTACACCCCCCATATTACACACAGTAGCACATTACATTACACCCCCCATATTACACACAGTAGCACATTACATTACACCCCCATATTGCACACAGTAGCACATTACATTACACCCCCCATATTACACACAGTAACACATTACATTACACCCCCCATATTACACACAGTAGCACATTACATTACACCCCCCATATTACACACAGTAGCACATTACATTACACCCCCCTTATTACACACAGTAGCACATTACATTACACCCCCCATATTACACACAGTAGCACATTATATTACACCCCCCATATTACACACAGAAGCACATTACATTACACCCCCCATATTACACACAGAAGCACATTACATTACACCCCCCATATTACCCACAGTAGCACATTACATTACACCCCCCATATTACACACAGTAGCACATTACATTACACCCCCCTTATTACACACAGTAGCACATTACATTACACCCCCCATATTACACACAGTAGCACATTATATTACACCCCCCATATTACACACAGAAGCACATTACATTACACCCCCCATATTACACACAGAAGCACATTACATTACACCCCCCATATTACACACAGTAGCACATTACATTACACCCCCCATATTACACACAGTAGCACATTACATTACACCCCCCATATTACACACAGTAGCACATTACATTACACCCCCATATTGCACACAGTAGCACATTACATTACACCCCCCATATTACACACAGTAACACATTACATTACACCCCCCATATTACACACAGTAGCACATTACATTACACCCCCCATATTACACACAGTAGCACATTACATTACACCCCCCTTATTACACACAGTAGCACATTACATTACACCCCCCATATTACACACAGTAGCACATTATATTACACCCCCCATATTACACACAGAAGCACATTACATTACACCCCCCATATTACACACAGAAGCACATTACATTACACCCCCCCATATTACACACAGTAGCACATTACATTACACCCCCCATATTACACACAGTTGCACATTACATTACACCCCCATATTGCACACAGTAGCACATTACATTACACCCCAATATTGCACACAGTAGCACATTACATTACACCCCCATATTGCACACAGTAGCACATTACATTACACCCCCATATTGCACACAGTAGCACATTACATTACACCCCCCATATTACACACAGTAGCACATTACATTACACCCCCCATATTACACACAGTTGCACATTACATTACACCCCCATATTGCACACAGTAGCACATTACATTACACCCCCATATTGCACACAGTAGTAGCACATTACATTACACCCCCCATATTACACACAGTAGCACATTACATTACACCCCCCATATTACACACAGTAGTAGCACATTACATTACACCCCCCATATTACACACAGTAGCACATTACATTACACTACCCCCCATATTACACACAGTAGCACATTACATTACACCCCCCCATATTACACACAGTAATACAACATTTTACCCAGCCCCCCCACCCATATTACTCACACTAGCACATTACATTACACCCCCCATATTACACACAGTAGTAGCACATTACATTACACCCCCCATATTACACACAGTAGCACATTACACTACCCCCCATATTACACACAGTAGCACATTACATTACACCCCCCCATATTACACACAGTAATACAACATTTTACCCAGCCCCCCCACCCATATTACTCACAGTAGCACATTACATTACACCCACCCCAATAACCCCCAGCAGACACAGTACACACCTGGTTTGTTGCTCCCTGAGTCCCTACTGTGAAGAGCAGGGAGTGTGTGGTGGGGGAGGTAGGACAGGGCAGCCACATCCAGGAGCAGGAAAGCTGTGTTGTTACATGCTGCCTACTGTACTGTTAGTGTGGTGGGTGGGGCCAGTCACTGCGATGCAGAGCCCTGGCTGCCAAGTCATGTGCTTCCCTGTACACTACATGTGGCTGCTGTGCTCATTATTCACACCCTGCTGCAGTTCAGATTGCATGACTCTGACAGTCTGCACAGGACTCTCACAGGACACAGTCTGCCTCTCACGTGCAGGCCCCACCCCCGCATTTTTCGCATGCACAGTCCGGATTTACGGGGATGAATACTTGAAAACCGGGAGGGCTGACAAGGTTTGCAGGGCAGCGGAAGGCTCATGTAAAAATCGGGAGCCTCCCTCTCAATGCGGGAGGGTAGGCAAGCCTGGCTGTACGTGATCAAGATGAAGCACTTTCACTCTTCCTAATGCATTAAGACATAAATCAAGTAATACAAACATCATTTTAAGATAAAGAAAGAAAAGAAAAAATTTAAATGAATAACCTAGGCATAGAAGTCATGTACTCACTCTTTATGATTCTTCAGTATTAAGGAAGGAACAGTAACATAGTAATTGAGGTCAAAAAGAGGCAAAATGCCCATCGCGTTCAACCTGTATTTTGTATTAAGTTGGGTTGATTTTACTGTACCTGCTGAATAATGCTTTATGACTAGTTGACAACTACAAATTATGTTACACCCGGATTAACAACGTCAATATTTTAAATGTTGTAACCTTGGATATCCTTTTCAATCAGAAATTCATCCAGTCCCCTTTTAAATGCATTTACAGAGTCCACCATTACCACCTTCCCTGGCAAGGAATTCCAAATCCTTTTTGCCCTAACAGTGATAAACCCTTTCCTCCATTGCGTCCGGAATTTTCTCTCCTCCAGCCTCAGCGAGTGCCCACGTGTCCTAAACAGAGTTCTTTTAATAAATAATTCCTCAGATAACTCTTTGTAGTGCTCCTTTACATATTTGAAGACATTAATAATGTCTCCTCTTAGACGCCTCTTTTCCAGTGTATACATGTTCAACCTAGTAAGCCTTTCTTCGTAATCCAGTCCCTCTAGCCCTTTAATCAATTTAGTAGCTCGTCTTTGAACCCTTTCGAGTTCACCGATATCCTTTTTATACAGTGGTGCCCAAAACTGAACACAGTATTTCAGGTGCGGACGTACCAATGATTTGTAGAGCGGCAGAATTACATCCTCGTCCCTTGTCTCAATTCCCCATTTTATGCACGCTAACACCTTACTTGCGGTTATTAAGCCTATTATCAATGAGTACCCCCAAATCTTTTTCCAAAACTGTTACCCTAGACTTTCCCCATTTAATATGTAGGATGCAAGTTTGTTTTTAGTCCCGAAATGCATAACCTTGCATTTTTCTATATTGAACTTCATTCTCCATTTAGACGCCCAGATTTCAAGTTTAGATAAGTCATTCTACAGAGACTCCACATTTATTTCTGAATTAATTACCCTACACAGTTTAGTATCATCTGCAAAGATTGACACTGTGCTTTCCATGCCTATTTCTAGATCATTGATGTATTTGTTGAACAGTAGTGGCCCGAGTATGGACCCCTGTGGTATTCCACTGACTACTGGTGTCCAGCTTGAGGACTTCCCGTTGACCACTACTCTCTGTACCCTGTTGTCCAGCCAGTTACTTATCCATGTACAAACAGTTTTTCCTAGGCCAAGCTCCTTTAATTTGATGATTAGTCTCCTGTGAGGCACTGTATCGAAGGCTTTTGCAAAATCGAAGTAGATCACATCCACTGCTTTTCCTTGGTCAAGATTGTCGCTCACTTCCTCGTAGAAGTTGACTAAGTTAGTTTGACATGATCTGTCCTTCACAAACCCATGCTGGTTTTTGCTAATAATCTTAGTGATCTGCAGATACTCCTGTATGCTATCCCTTAGAATTCCTTCCAATATTTTCCCCACTATAGATGTCAAACTAACCGGCCTGTATTTACCCGGTTGATTTTTGAATCCCTTTGTAAATAATGGCACTACCTCTGCTATACGCCAATCCTTCTGTACCATGCCAGATCTAATTGAACTATTGAAAATCAAGTATAGGGGTCTTGCTAGTTGTGACCTAAGCTCCATAAGAACCCTCAGATGAAGTCCGTCCGGGCCAGGTGATTTATTAATCTTTAATTTGTGTAATCTCTCCCTGACTACTTCTTCACTTAAACAAGTATCTATCCACGAATCCTTACTGTCACTATCGCTATGCACTACTCCCACCGTCAGTTCTTCTCTGGTGAATACTGATGAAAATAAATTTGTTCAGTATTTCTGCTTTTGATTCATCATCATTTACCAATACCCCAAATTCGTCCTTTATTGGACCTATGTTCTCCTTTTTTAACATTTTACTGTTTATGTATTTAAAAAAAATGTAGGATTTGTTTTACTCTCTATAGCAATTTGCTTTTCGTTTTCAATTTTAGCTGCTCTTATTGCATTTTTGCATCTTGTATTGCATTACTTGTAGTACTAGAATGATTCCTCCTTTCCATTAGATTTAAATGCTTTGAAAGCACGCTTCTTTTTATTGATTTCAGCCTTGACCTTCTTAAGCCACATCGGTTTGAGTTTGGTTCTCCTGCGCTTACTGCCCATGGGAATAAATTTGTGAATATTGCTATCTAGCAACCCTTTTAAAGCATCCCACATTTCCGAAGTGTTCTTATCATGAAACAAAACTTCCCACTCAATGTCGTTTAATGCACATCTCAGCTTACTGAAGTTAGCCTTCCTAAAGTTAAATGTTTTTGTTGAACCCTTATAGCTATGTTTCCTGAAACTGATGTCGAATGTGATCATATAGTGATTACTGTTACCCGAAGTCTCCCCAACTTTAGTATTCGATATGATGTTCACATTATTAGTAATTACTAGATCTAGAATAGTATTACCCCTAGTTGGGACCTCAACTAATTGAGACAAGTAGTGATCTTTTAACATATTTAAGAACCTGTTGCCCCTGGCTTTAACACATGAATCGTTACTCCAATTAATATCAGGATAGTTAAAATCACCAATCACTAGGATGTCCCCCAATCCCACAGCCCTTTCGATTTGCTGCAAGAGTTGTTCTTCCTCATGTATGCTAATATCTGGCTGTTTGTAGCACGTGCCTATAACTACTTTTTTGCATCAATACCCTCACTTGAGATTTCTACCCATAGTGACTCCACATTATCGCCAGTCCCCTCATAAATAACCTCCTTTAAGTATGGTTTAAGAGATGGTTTAACATAAAGACATACACCTCCTCCTCTTTTGCTTGCCCTGTCCCTCCTGAAAAGAGAATACCTCTCCAAGTTTGCAACCCAGTCGTGAGAGTTGTCCCACCAAGTTTCCGTAATACCTATAATATCATACTCAGTCTTTGATGCTAACAATTCCAATTCCCCCATTTTACCTGCTAGACTTCTTGCGTTTGCAAGCATACATTTTAGTTTAGTGGTTCCCTTATCCGCTTGTTTTTTTAAAGGTATCCTATCATCAGAGCCGTAACTACCTATGTGCCAGGTGTGCCTGGCACACAGCGCAGTTACCCTGAGGGCGCACGGCCAGCGGCATGTAATGAGTCAAATTGACTCATTACATGCCGTCTGTTGTGTGCCGTGCACCGCGCTGGAGGGAGAGCCGCAGCCGCGCCGGAGGCAGAGAAGGAGGAGGAGGGAGGGGGACTTGAGCTGCAGCAGCGCTATGTCATTGGTAGTGGCGCCGCTGCAGCACTCCCCTCTCCTTCTGTATTGGCTGCCCAGCGCTGCTGTGAATGCTGGGATGCGGTTCCCTCATCCCAGCATTCTCAGCAGTGGGCAGCCAATGCGGAAGTAGAGGGGAGTGCTGCAGCGGCGCCTCTACCAATGACATAGTGCTGCTGCGGCTCCAGTCCCCCTCCCTCCTCCTCCTTCTCACCTGCGGCTGCCCGGGATCTCTGCCAGCACGAGGAGCCTGACTGCCAGCGGGAGAGATGGTAAGTATATCTCTCTCTCTCTCTTTCTGTCTTACTCTCTCTCTCTCTCTCTGCTGGCTACCGTAATGTGTACAAAAAGGGGATGCTGTCTGCTGTAATGTGTAATAAGGGGGACGCTGTCTGCCGTAATGTGTAATAAGGGGGACGCTGTCTGCCGTAATGTGTAATAAGGGGGACGCTGTCTGCCGTAATGTTTAATAAGGGGGACGCTGTCTGCCGTAATGTGTAATAAGGGGGACGCTGTCTACTGTAATGTGTAAAACGGGGGACGCTGTCTGCTGTAATGTGTAATAAGGGGGATGCTGTCTGCTGTAATGTGTAAAACGGGGGATGCTGTCTGCCGTAATGTGTAATAAGGGGGACGCTGTCTGCTGTAATGTGTAAAACGGGGGGACGCTGTATGCTGTAATGTGTAATAAGGGGACGCTGTCTGCCGTAATGTGTAAAAAGGGGGACGCTGTCTGCCGTAATGTGTAAAAAGGGGACGCTGTCTGCCGTAATGTGTAAAATTGGGCTCCACCTGGTGTAGTGGCGCTACTGTGCAGCGTAATTTGAATAATGGAGTGGATACTACTATGCAGCGTAGTATGAATTAGCATTATTTTGTGGCCACGCCCCTTCCCCATGAAGCCACATCCCTATATATTTTTTGCGCGCCTGCAGCGCGCACTGCTCCTGTCTTGCATAGGGGGGGGGGCGCCAATGCCATTTCTTGTACACAGCGCTAAAATACCTAGTTACGGCACTGCCTATCATGGTTTACTAGAGCCTCCCTAGAGTTACTCTTACAGACTGTCCTTCTCGCTCCCTTTCCCCCCCACCATACTTAATACTGCCCACCTTACTCTTCCTTTTGATCAACCCAGTGTATCTGCCTAAACTCTCCGCACTGACATAAGTATTTTCCCTTTTGCTACATACATCCTTTTCTATATGCTGTAATGATGACACATAAATGTTGTTAGTTAATGTTTTGTCAATACCATTGTTAATATCCTTTTTAGAACCCATGCAAATACCCTTGCCCTTGCCGGCTGCTCTTTCCCTCACCCCTTCTCCACCCCCATTTAGTTCACTACCACCATCTTTATTATTCTCCCTATATGACCCATAGTTTCTAACTAAACCCTCCCCCCAGGCTCCTAGTTTAAAGGCTCCTCCAACCTACTAACCATCCTTCCCCCCCAACCCAGCACCGCAGCCCCCTCCTCATTCAGGTACAATCCATTGCGACAAAAAAGATGGCGCCTGACTGAGAAGTCCGCCCAGTGTTCCAGGAACACAATCCCCTCTCTCCTACACCAATCCCTAAGCCTCACATTTACCTCCCTGATATCCCTCTCCCTCCCTGGGCTAGCGCGTGGCACTGGTAATATTTCAGAGAATATTACCTTAGATGTCCTTTCTTTTAATTTCTGGCCTAGGTCCCTATAATCTTTCTTAAGGACATCCCACCTACCACTAACTTTGTCGTTGGTGCCAATGTGCCGCAAGACTGCTGGGTCATTCCCAGCCCCTCCCAACAATCTATCTACCTGGTCCGCGATGTGCCGTACCCGAGTTCCCGGGATAAAACTGACCATACGGCGATCACGATCCCGGTAGCAGATTGCCCTATCTGCCTTCCTGATGATAGAATCCCCTACCACCACCAACTGCCTGGGTGCCTCTCTAACTCATACCATCTGAGCCAGAGGAACCACTCCTCCGGTTGCTAGAGGGAACAGTCTCCTCCGGCTCCGTCGTTTCCTCGCTATCATCCGCCGATAAGTAAGGTGGTCTTTCAAGTTGATATGTGATATGTGCTATCCAGACATGTAGGAGTACTTGTGCCTATAAGGATAAATACTGTAAATGAATCGATAATTTATCCAATCACATTAGACACACCTCAATTGTGGATTTACAGTTCCAGGGCTGTATCTTTTTGAATGTTCTCTACAGATGATGTATTATAGCATGAGAAAAGGAAGCAGTGAAGAAGGAAACGTATTACTGATTTAATTCCCCTTTTCAGAAGTGAAGTAGGTTATCATTAAGTGCCTTACTGCTAAAGATGTAACCAGTGGCGTCATGAGCGGGGTGCGGGGGGTGCGGCCCGCACCCAGGTGTTATCCTTCCATGGGGTGACACCAAATAGAGCCACACACACACACACCCGCACCCCATAGTTGCCTACCCGGAGACTCCCGAAACAATGGAAAATCTCCCGCTGCCCCGGGAAGCCAGGTGAAGCTCCCGGAATCCAAAACCCTGTTGTGCGCATCATCCAAGACCGCTGTTTCACCGGGTCAGCAGGCTGGGATGAGGGCCAGGCTGTCCGCACATACTGAAGGAGGTCCCAGTCGTCACATCTCCTGTACAGGCAGCTGGCAGCCAATGAGAGCGCTGTTATGCTTCCTGTCATTACAATGGGCTGTACTGTTCTCAGTGGCGCTGACTCATGCTGTGCAGCTGTGCCTCGGGAGAGAAGGGGGCGGGGCACAGGAGTAACAGGTGCTGGGTCTTGTAATTGGACTGGTCTGTGCCCATTAAATATATAAAAGGCTGCAGGGCTGAACCTCCTCTTGTGTGCCCCATATAGGAGCCTCTGCTCCATTTCCCTGCAGCAGTAATACACTGACAGGAGGCAGCGTTGCTGGGGGCACGCTCTGTATTATTTAGGGGGTGGAGCACAGTCTCTTCTGCCGCACACATGTATCTATGCTCCTCCCTATGACCTCTGACATCTATTCTGCACTGCTGATGCGATCCCTAAATCCTGATGCTTGTCTAGGTATGTGGTGTGCTGCACTCCTCATTACACCCACTCTTTCCCCTGTGTGTGTAGGCTGGCAATGTGTTTTGTTTGTGTCTGTAGTCTTTTACTGACGTGTGTGTGTGTGTGTGTGTGTGTGTGTGTGTGTGTGTGTGTGTGTATAGCATGGCACTGACCCCTGTGTGTGTATAGCATGGTACTGACCCCTGTGTGTGTATAGCCTGGCACTGACCCCTGTGTGTGTACAGCCTGGCACTGACCCGTGTGTGTGTATAGCCTGGCACTGACCCGTGTGTGTGTGTGTGTGTGTGTGTAGGCTGGCACTGACCCGCGTGTGTGCGTGCGATGACACTGACCTCAGTGTGTTTGTGTGTGGTGTGTGTGTGTGTCTAGCCTGGCACTGACCCCTGTGTGTGTTTGTGTGTGTGTAGGCTGGCACTGACCGCTGTGTCTGTGTGTAGGCTGGCATGTCCCCCTATGTGTGTGCGATGCACTGACCCCTGTGTGTGTGTGTGTGTGTGTGTGTGTGTATAGCTTGGCACTGACCCCTGTGTTTGTGTGGTGTGTGTGTATAGTCTGCCACTAACCCCTGTGTGTGTGTTGGTGGGGAGGGGGGATGGCACTGATTCATGTATGTGTGTGTGTGTGTGTGTGTGTGTGTGTGTGTGTGTGTGTGTGTGTAGGCTGGCATTGACCCCTATATGTGTGTGTGTGTGTATATGTATGTGTGTAGTCTAGCGCTGACCCCCGTGTGTGTATAGTCTGGCACTGACCCCTGTGTGTGTGTGTGGGCTGGCTTTGACCTGTGTGTGTGTGTGTGTGTGTGTGTGTGTGTGTAGGCTGGCACTGTCCTGTGTGTGTGTAGGCTGGCACCAAGTGCAGCAATCAAGCCCACCCCCCCGCCGACTCCATGAGCCAGCTACACACCCACCCACAGCCGGGTTTGTCTGACGGGCACACAGCCAAAAGCAGCGGCTCTTCCATGTTCAGCGCTGCGTTCTGGGAGCGCAGCTTCATAGCAGGAAGGAAGAGCCTGCTGCTTCCTCTTGCTGCATGCATACCTGCCTTGCTTTGCCTGGAGTGGAGGCTGAGTGAGAAAGACACAGACTTAAGGAGGGGGTGAAGCAGGCTGAGAGAGACAGAATGAAGGGGGGGGGGGGGGGAATGCAGGCTGAGAGAGAATGAAGAAGGGGGGGATGCAGGCTGAGAGACACAGAATGAAGGAGGGGGAAACGAAGGCTGTGAGACACTGGGGGGAGATGACGGTGTGGCTAAGAATATCAGGGAGGAGCAGATGGTTTGGCTGAGAGATGCAGGGGGGGATATAATGGTGTGGCTAGGTTGACGCAGGGGGGAAGATAATGGTGTAGCCTGGAGGCACGGGGTAGAAGGTGACACAGCTGGCATGAATCTGGTTGAACCCAGTGGTGCAAGTAGAAAAAATGTCTTACGGGTACTGTGTGCGCGCGCCCAAGGTGCGCACGCAAAAAAATGGGCGTGGCCAAATGCCACATGGGACGTGGCCAATGAAAATGGGGGCGTGGTACACATATGGGGGAGGGGCAGATACACGTATGACCCCAATAGTGTCAGATACACGTTGCCCCACAGTGCCAGATATACATTGCCCCACAGTGCCAGATACACATAACCCCACAGTGCCAGATACACATTGCCCCACAGTGCCTGATACACAAATGTCCCCAGAGTGCCAGATACACAAATGTCCCTAGAGTGTCAGATACACATTGCCTCACAGTGCCAGATACACATTGCCCCACAGTGCCAGATACACATTGCCCCACAGTGCCAGATGCACATTGCCCCACAGTGCCAGATACACATTGCCCCACAGTGCCAGATACACATTGCCCCACAGTGCCAGATACACAAATGTCCCCAGAGTGCCAGATACACATTGCCCCACCGTGCCAGATACACATTGCCCCACAGTGCCAGATACAGAAATGCCCCCAGAGTGCCATACATTGCCTCACAGTGTCAGATACACATTGCCCCACAGTGCCAGATACACAAATGCCCCCACTGTGTCAGATATACATTGCCCCCGTGCCAGATACAGAAATGCCCCTACAGTGCCAGATATGCCTCCAGTGCCAGATATCCCCCAGTGCCAGGTATACATGCCCCCCTGTGCCAGATATCCCCCAGTGCCAGGTATATATGCCCCCCTGTGCCAGATATGCCCCCAGTGCCAGATATCCCCCCGTGCCAGGTATACATGCCCCCCAAGTGCCAGATATCCCCCAGTGCCAGGTATAACATGCCCCCCCAGTGCCAGATATCCCCCAGTGCCAGGTATACATGCCCCCCTGTGCCAGATATCCCCCAGTGCCAGGTATATATGCCCCCCTGTGCCAGATATGCCCCCAGTGCCAGGTATACATGCCCCCCAGTGCCAGGTATATATACCCCCCTTGTGCCAGATATGCCCCCAGTGCCAGATATCCCCCAGTGCCAGGTATAACATGCCCCCCCAGTGCCAGATATCCCCCAGTGCCAGGTATAACATGCCCCCCTGTGCCAGATATCCCCCAGTGCCAGGTATATATGCCCCCCTGTGCCAGATATGCCCCCAGTGCCAGGTATACATGCCCCCCCAGTGCCAGGTATAACATGCCCCCCCCCCAGTGCCAGGTAAACATGCCCCCCTCCCCTACTCACCGCTGCCGTCGCCGTCCTGTCTGTCATGTGAGGGAAGGAGAGCGCAGCCTGCGCCTCTCGTTCCCCTCAGTCTCCGGCGGGTGTCTCAGTTTAATTCAGCGCCGATCCGTGAGCCAATCAGAGCTCGCGGGTGCGAGCTCTGATTGGCTCACGGATCGGCGCTGAAGTAAACTGAGACACCCACCGGAGACTGAGGGGAAGGAGAGGCGCAGGCTGCGCTCTCCTTCCCTCACATCAGCGGTGGTGCGGCGGGGACGGCGGGTGCGGCGTGTGCGGCGGTGCGGCGGGGACGGCGGGTGCGGCGTGGAGCAGGGGAGGGAAGGAAGAGGAGCGGCGGCCCGTCGGTGTGGGTACGGCGTACCCACGGCTAAATTCTTACGGGTACGCCGTACCCACCCGTACCCGCCCACTTGCACCACTGGTTGAACCTCTGTTGTATGACGATGACTTTGGTTATATTCCTATACAAATAGGCATCTTCCGGACTATGTGATTTCCTACATGAATAGTGAATACTGAGTAAAGACGCTGTCTGACCAGGGAGGATACATTTCTTAAGAGGGTCCCCATTCTTCAGAGAAACCACCATAAAGGTAAGGTGCATATGGAATGTAAATAATGTTCCCAGAGTGACGAGAAATGGGGGCGTGTCATGTAGACATGCCCCATTTTCACTGGCAATGCCCCTTTGTGGCACAGTACCACGTCCATTTTTTCGACGCACGCCTAGTACCACTAAGGCGTTTTTTCTACTTGCACCACTGGGGGGAACCAATGCTCCCGATACCCATAGTTATTGCAGTAATGTTCAGGCCGCTAGCGAGTGCTTGCATATACACACCTGTGATTATTAGCATATCAATGGATTTTGGGCCTAATTCAGACCTGATCGCAAAAGGAAAATCTTTCTCTAATGGGCAAAACCATGTGCATTGCAGGAGAGGCAAATATAACATGCAGAGAGATTTAGATTTGGGTGGGTTATATTGTTTCTGTGCAGGGTAAATACTGGCTGCTTTATTTTTACAATGCAATTTAGATTTTAGTTTGAACACACCCCACCCAAATCTAACTCTCTCTGCACATGTTATATCTGCCCCCCCCCCCCTGCAGTGTACATGGTTTTGCCCATTAGAGAAAAAATTTGCGGTTGCGAACACGTCTGAATTAGGACCGTTGTTAGCTGCGGGAGGCTACGGCATGCTGCGATGCAGCAGCACCAGGATAATCTGGCTCCCGCGGCAAGAGTGTTACAGGACACATCTGTAAGTGCGAGTCTGCAAATGCTTTTTTTTGTGATGAAACAGACTTTAGCATGAATGTGCATATCTGAAGGTGGCCATACATCAGAAAGATGAATCACATGTGATCATCACTTGCGATTTCCCTTGAACTCCCCAGAAGCTCCCCGGCAGTCCTGGACTCACAATATCGTACACAAGTGCTCTAAAACCAGTACAAAAACATTACTAATGGTTCTGTGTAGTGTGATATGGAATGAGGTCCATGGGGGTGATACCATGAGTTACCGTACCGGGTGACACCAACCCTAGTGATGTCTCTGGATGTAACCAGAACCTGGGATGTTCACTTTGGGAATAGAATGGGCTGCAGTGATGTAAGCTACCCTCAGAGGTGAGCAGTAAGACAGGCAGGGGCGTCGGAATGCGGGGGGGGGGGGGCAAGGGGGCAGCTCGCTCCCCCCAAAACAGGAGAGAGGCGCCATCCAGCCGGACCAGCATGCCAGTGTAGCCGCCACCAGCAGCTTCAGCGCTGCCCGCGCTGTATTAGCAGCAGTGCGTCCGGCACTGCTACTATATTACTTTACAGAGCGGGCAGCGCTGAAGCTGCCTTTCCCATTTGCTCCGCCCAGCGCTGGCCCGATGCATACGCGGGTTACACAGCCGCGTAGAGCGCCGGTCAGTGGAGGGCACCCCTGCTGGTAGTGGGTGAGTCACCTTCACTTACTGCTGCCGCGCGGTCGCCCGCCCGCCAGATCCCAGCGGCTCCACGGTCCTCCTCTATCCGGCCCTCTCCTCCCGCACGCCTGCCTGTCTGCCCGCTGGCTCCTGCCAGGTGGAACTGCCACAGGAGATGGGGAGATCGTATTTACTGAGGGGACGGAGAGGCATGCACTGCGCTCTCCTCCCCTCGGACACCAGCAGCATGCCCTGTTCGTGGAGCCCAGTGGCGGTGCTAGAAGGGGAGTCCAGCGGCGGAGGAGCCAGCAGCGGTGAGCAGCAATACTGTGGGCATATATGTATCTGGCACTGTGGGGCATATCGGGATCTGGAACTGTGGGGCATATCGGGATCTGGCACTGTGGGGCATATCGGGATCTGGCACTGTGGGGCATATCGGGATCTGGCACTGTGGGACATATCGGGATCTGGCACTGTGGGGCATATCGGGATCTGGCACTGGCACTGTGGGACATATCGGGATCTGGCACTGGCACTGTGGGGCATATCTGTATCTGGCACTGTGGGGACATATATGTATCTGGCACTGTGGGGCATATCGGGATCTGGCACTGTGGGGCATATCTTTATCTGGCACTGTGGGGCATATCTCTATATGGCACTGTGGGGCATATCGGGATCTGGCACTGTGGGGCATATCTGTATCTGGCACTGTGGGGCATATCTGTATCTGGCACTGTGGGGACATATATGTATCTGGCACTGTGGGGCATATCTTTATCTGGCACTGTGGGGCATATCTCTATATGGCACTGTGGGGCATATCTGTATCTGGCACTGTGGGGCATATCTGTATCTGGCACTGTGGGGCATATCAGGATCTGGCACTGGGGATATATATTTATCTGGCTCTGGGGGCATATAGAGTATGTATCTGGCACTGAGGATATATATTTATCTGCCACTGTGGGGCATATCTGTATCTGGCACTGTGGGGCATATCTGTATCTGGCACTGCTGGGGGGCATATCATGTGTATCTGGCACTGCTGGGGGGCATATCATGTGTATCTGGCACTGCTGGGGGGCATATCATGTGTATCTGGCACCGCTGGGGGGCATATCATGTGTATCTGGCACTGCTGGGGGGCAAATCATGTGTATCTGGCACTTATGGGGGCAAGGGGCCACTCACAGCTGCTCCATAGAGTTCTGTACAGGTGCAAGTGACCAATCTATGGTGGCCAGAAGCTAGGGGCGCCAAATTGAGATTTTATCTTGCCCCCCCAACCAAAAAACGTTCTGACGCCCCTGAAGACAGGGTAGTAGAAGGTAACTGGAAGTCATCTGAAAATACAAATCGTGAACTGTTCCTCACTTGTTAAAAACAGAAAAGGACATGATTGTAACATCTATTCATTTTTGGCTTATGAAATTGCCATTTTGTAAAGAATTGTGTGTTTCTATTTTTTAATTTGCAGACACAACTATACAGTAAATCACTTACAGATAGAGCATGTTACAGTATATACAATGATTGCAGTCATTACCGATGAATGCATCTGTCAATGAGCAAATAGTAACCTCTTAGTAATTAAGGCAACAGCCTCCCATGAGATATCTCTGTGACAATCCATTTCAACAAATTTAGTCGTAAAAATTAGATAAAAGGCTTCTTTCTTTTCTAGTGAAATCTGAACCGATAATGGACAATCACACGTCTCTTCCTGAGTTTATTATTGTGTCTTTTTCTACTACATCAGCCTATAAATCGTATTTCTTCATGTTTCTTATGTTATATCTGATGGGTCTGCTAGCTAATTCTGCTATAATTACAGTTATATACATTGATGAGCACTTACACACCCCAATGTATCTATTTCTCTGTAATTTGTCCTTAATAGATCTGTGTTACACAACAGTCACCATCCCTAAGCTGCTGTACATGTTACTGTCTGGGAATTACACAGTGTCCTTCATACAATGCTTTACCCAGATGTATTTTTATTGGGAATGTACCAGCACAGAAACAATCCTTTTATTCACAATGGCCTATGACCGGTATGTTGCTATCTGTAACCCCTTACACTATCACCGAATCTTCAGCAGGAATCATTGTGTACATCTCACAGCTGCTATATGGGTATCTGGTTGTTTAAATTCTTTGCTAGTAACATTAGCAGCCTCAAATATGTCTTTCTGTTACCCATATACAATCCACCAATACTTATGTGAAGCTAAATCTCTCCTGAAGATCGCATGCACCAGTAAGGAGGAATTTTCTATTGTGATTTATGTACAAGTGTTGCTATTTGGAATAAGTCCATTCTTCATCAGTTTGACCTCTTATATAAAAATAATTAGCACCATCATGAAGATTAAATCCAAAGATGGCAGGAAAAAGGCCTTCTCCACCTGCTCATCCCACCTCACGGTCCTCACCATATTTTATGGGGCAGGTACATCTGTATATTTGATGCCTCCCAATGATCACTACAAAGCCCTGAAGCTGATTTTCACCATAATGTACACGGCTGTTACACCCATGTTAAATCCACTAATATACAGTCTACAGAATAAAGACGTCAAGAGGGCACTAATGAGATCTATTGGGATAAAAGTACAATAATATCACTATCAGACAGGGGATTCGTATTAACGGTCCTAGAAACAAAAAGCAAAAAAAGAATAATCAACATTTTCTTTTCTTTTTCTTTTCACCATCTTGAAGTACAGTATGTGAAGCCAAAGTGCGATAACAGCAGCCCAAACCCATGATAACTTATCGCTTGTTTCTAATTAAATACTGTTTACCCGATAAGTCACTATTTTCCTATGAAGAAGAGCAGACTTGCGAAAACAAAACCTGCTAAAAGTTGTCTTCTTATCCTATTGTGATGTTTTTGCAAAAAAAGAGCAATAGTTATCGGGGAAGGTCTGACCTTCGATAATACGGCTTTTCAGGCACAAAGACGTTATTGCAGTTAATAGAATATCCACCTTCGAGTTATTGACACAACTCCATGATTGTATTTAGGTAACCAAGGCATTCATGAAGAGCCCCTAGATTTCACAGTTTGCATGAGTAATTTCTCTTGAGGAGAGGAATAAACCTTTAACATGCAATATGTACAGTATATGTAACTCTGTAGTCCTAATACTGTATACAGTAGCTGCAGGTCCTCCTTGCTCTCCGAAAGGGTGTGGATCATTAGGTGAGAAAGTCTACATTCAACCACAAAAGGTAAACATGGACACAGTTGACATGGTCAAAATGTCGACACAGAAAAAGGTCGACTTGAGTGTTGATGTGTTTTTTTATGTTGTTTTCTCTGTCCAACCATCGGGAAACCCAATTAGTGCACCGTGTCCCCTCGCATGGCTTACTTTGCTCACCATGCTTTGGGTCAAGGTGCCTTGCTCCACTACTGCTGGCTTGGCACAGGTTACTATTCCCAATTGTAGTCCACATGGATGGTAAAGTAGGAAAAAGTTAAATATTGTAGATGAAAAAATTGAAAAAAAAACCTCATGTTGACCATATGCTGTGTCAACCATTGCCATGTTGACCTTTTGAGCATGTCGACCTAATTAAAGTTGACCATTAGTGGTCGATCTATTGACTGCCTACATTTTTACTGTCGACCCAAAGACCGGACACTCCAAAACTGGGAGTAAGGGAATTACTATGTTTTACGGTGAAAGCTAGTACAGGTTGAGTATCCCATATCCAAAATGCTTGGGACTAGAAGTATTTTGGATATCGGATTTATCCGTATTTTGGAATAACTGCATACCATAATGAGATATCATGGCAATGGAACCCAAGTCTAAGCACAGAATGTATTTATAGTTCATATACACCTTATACACACAGCCTGAAGGTCATTAAATACAATATTTTTAATAACTTTGTGTATCAAACAAAGTTTGTGTAAATTAAGCCATCAGAAAACAAAGGTTTCACTATCTCAGTCTCACTACAAAAAAAAAATCCGTATTTCGGAATATTCCATATTTTGGAATATTTGGATATGGGATACCCAACCTGTAGCATGTATAGTATGATGTATGGGGGGGGGGGGGGGGGGGGGGGGTATTTACTAAAGATCAATTTTGTAGTCAATTTCGATGTTAATTTAAATTGACCAAAATTGACTTTCTGTTTCACTGTCTAAATCGCTCACTTACTACAATCCGATTTTGAAGTTGACTTGTTCACTGCAAATTCGTACATAAAATCACCTACAGAACCAAATACCAAATCAAATCAATAAAATTCAACAAACACTTTCTTATGTATTCCTATTAGTGGCCCAAACAATACCACATGTGCCGTCAGCATCATAAACTCATTATAAAAAAAAAAATACTGGCACACACCCAAAATAATTGAAAGGGAGTTTTGTGGGGTGAAAAAAAAATTTGCCCGGAGAGAGGGGGATTTAATTAATAGAGAAAAAAGAGAGTCATTTTGAAGTTTGTCATGTTTTTGTTCTAGTTTCAATTATTATTTTTGTCATTGTCAGTGTTTCTGTGTGTGTGCCTGTGGCGTGTGTCTGTTTTTCTGGTTTTTTTTTAATTTACGTTTGTTAGTGTAGTTGATATTTATTTTATATTGGTTATGGAGGCTGGTAGGAGTTGGGCAAGAGAGGAGAAGGAGGCATCACAATTAAGTTCCAACCAATAGAATGTATTTTAGAAGCTACAATTGCCTGTCTGTTATTAGTCTATTATTTTAGGGATTTATTTTGTTTGATTTTAAAACGGTTAGCAAATCTGGGGATCCTGTAGTCATGTAATCATCTATGTAAAAGTACCAATGTTTGGTCGATATTCGTTTTTTGTCAAGATTAGTTTTGTAATCGATTTTACAGTTAGTTTTACCTTTTGTAAATTTCTGATTTGCAAAATTGAAAGAAACTCTACTGTAAATTCCCAAAAACCCAAAAGTGACCTTTGGTAAATACAGTATACCCCCAAAATGTCTGTCTGCTAATTTAGAAAAATGTGAGATGACTACTTTGGGCCCTACCAAGGAGATCTTTACATCCAGGAATTGATTGTAATAGGATCTACTGTATTATACATTGGAATATTAATTTCTCTGACGTCCTAGTGGATGCTGGGACTCCGTCAGGACCATGGGGAATAGCGGCTCCGCAGGAGACAGGGCACAAAATTTAAAAGTTTGACCACTAGGTGGTGTGTACTGGCTCCTCCCCCTATGACCCTCCTCCAAGCCTCAGTTAGGTTTTTGTGCCCGTCCGAGCAGGGTGCAATCTAGGTGGCTCTCCTAAAGAGCTGCTTAGAAAAAGTTTGTTAGGTTTTTTATTTTCAGTGAGTCCTGCTGGCAACAGGCTCACTGCAACGAGGGACTTAGGGGAGAAGAAGTGAACTCACCTGCGTGCAGGATGGATTTGCTTCTTAGGCTACTGGACACTAGCTCCAGAGGGACGATCACAGGTACAGCCTGGATGGGTCAACGGAGCCGCGCCGCCGACCCCCTTGCAGATGCCGAATAGAGAAGAGGTCCAGAAACCGGCGGCAGAAGACGTCTCAGTCTTCATGAGGTAGCGCACAGCACTGCAGCTGTGCGCCATTGCTCTCCGCACACTTCACACCAGCGGTCACTGAGGGTGCAGGGCGCTGGGGGGGGCGCCCTGGGCAGCAATGTAATATACCTATTCTGGCTAAAATATATCACATATAGCCCCTGGGGCTATATGGATGTATTTAACCCCTGCCAGGTTCCAAAAAAACCGGGAGAAGAAGCCCGCCGAAAAGGGGGCGGGGCCTATTCTCCTCAGCACACAGCGCCATTTTCCTGCCCAGCTCCGCTGCGAGGAAGGCTCCCAGAACTCTCCCCTGCACTGCACTACAGAAACAGGGTAAAAACAGAGAGGGGGGGCACTTATTGGCGATATTTATAATATTTGAGCTGCTATAAAGGGAACACACTTATTAAGGTTGTCCCTATATATATTTATAGCGCTTGGGTGTGTGCTGGCAAACTCTCCCTCTGTCTCCCCAAAAGGCTAGTGGGGTCCTGTCTTCTATCAGAGCATTCCCTGTGTGTCTGCTGGGTGTCGGTACGTGTGTGTCGACATGTATGAGGACGATGTTGGCGTGGAGGCGGAGCAATTGCCTGTAATGGTGATGTCACCCCCTAGGGAGTCGACACCAGAATGGATGGCTTTGTTTATGGAATTACGGGATAGTGTCAGCACGCTACAAAAGTCGGTTGACGACATGAGACAGCCGGCAAACCAGTTAGTACCTGTCCAGGCGTCTCAGACACCGTCAGGGGCTGTAAAACGCCCTTTACCTCAGTCGGTCGACACAGACCCAGACACTGACACTGAATCCAGTGTCGACGGTGAAGAAACAAACGTATTTTCCAGTAGGGCCACACGTTATATGATCACGGCAATGAAGGAGGCTTTGCATATCTCTGATACTGCAAGTACCACAAAAAGGGGTATTATGTGGGGTCTGAAAAAACTACCTGTAGTTTTTCCTGAATCAGAGGAACTGAATGACGTGTGTGATGAAGCGTGGGTTACCCCTGATAAAAAACTGCTAATTTCAAAGAAGTTATTGGCATTATACCCTTTCCCGCCAGAGGTTAGGGCGCGCTGGGAAACACCCCCTAGGGTGGACAAGGCGCTCACACGTTTATCCAAACAAGTGGCGTTACCGTCTCCTGATACGGCCGCCCTCAAGGATCCAGCTGATAGGAGGCTGGAAAATACTCTAAAAAGTATATACACACATACTGGTGCTATACTGCGACCAGCAATCGCCTCAGCCTGGATGTGCAGTGCTGGGGTGGCTTGGTTGGATTCCCTGACTGAAAATATTGATACCCTGGATAGGGACAGTATTTTATTGACTATAGACCAATTAAAGGATGCGTTCCTTTATATGCGAGATGCACAGAGAGATATCTGCACTCTGGCATCAAGAGTAAGTGCGATGTCCATATCTGCCAGAAGAAGTCTATGGACACGACAGTGGTCAGGCGATGCGGATTCCAAACGGCATATGGAAGTATTGCCGTATAAAGGAGAGGAATTATTTGGGGTCGGTCTATCGGTTTTGGTAGCCACGGCAACAGCCGGGAAGTCCACCTTTTTACCTCAAGTCCCCTCCCAACAGAAAAAGCCGCAGTCTTTTCAGCCGCAGTCCTTTCGTTCCTATAAGAACAAGCGAGCAAAAGGACATTCATATTTGCCCCGAGGCAAAGGAAAGGGTAAGAGACTGCACCAAGCAGCCCCTTCCCAGGAGCAGAAGTCCTCCCCGGCTTCTGCAAAGGCCTCAGCATGACGCTGGGACCTTACAAGCGGACTCAGGGGCGGTGGGGGGTCGCCTCAAGAATTTCAGCGCACAGTGGGCTCACTCGCAGGTGGACCCCTGGATCCTGCAGGTAGTATCTCAGGGTTACAGGTTGGAATTCGAGAAGTCTCCCCCTCGCCGGTTCCTAAAGTCTGCTTTGCCAACGTCTCCCTCCGACAGGGCGACGGTATTTGAAGCCATTCACAAGCTGTATTCTCAGCAGGTGATAGTCAAGGTACCCCTTCTACAACAGGGAAAGGGGTATTACTCCACGCTATTTGTGGTACCGAAGCCGGACGGCTCGGTAAGACCTATTCTAAATCTGAAATCTCTGAACCTGTACATACAAAAATTCAAGTTCAAGATGGAGTCACTCAGAGCAGTGATAGCGAATCTGGAAGAGGGGGATTTTATGGTGTCCTTGGACATCAAGGATGCTTACCTTCATGTCCCAATTTGCCCTTCACACCAAGGGTACCTCAGGTTCGTGGTACAAAACTGTCATTATCAGTTTCAGACGCTGCCGTTTGGATTGTCCACGGCACCCAGGGTCTTTACCAAGGTAATGGCCGAAATGATGATTCTTCTTCGAAGAGAAGGCGTATTAATTATCCCTTACTTGGACGATCTCCTGATAAGGGCAAGATCCAGAGAACAGCTGGAGGTCGGAGTAGCACTAACTCAAGTAGTGCTCCAACAGCACGGGTGGATTCTGAATTTTCCAAAATCCCAACTGATCCCGACGACACGTCTGCTGTTCCTAGGGATGATTCTGGACACTGTTCAGAAAAAGGTATTTCTTCCGGAGGAGAAAGCCAGGGAGTTATCCGAACTAGTCAGGAACCTCCTAAAACCAGGGACAGTGTCTGTGCATCAATGCACAAGAGTCCTGGGAAAAATGGTGGCTTCTTACGAAGCGATTCCATTCGGCAGATTCCATGCACGAATTTTTCAGTGGGATCTGGTAGACAAATGGTCCGGATCGCATCTGCAGATGCATCAGCGGATAAAATTGTCGACAAGGACAAGGGTCTCTCTGCTATGGTGGTTGCAGAGTACTCATCTGTTAGAGGGCCACAGATTCGGCATACAGAACTGGGTCCTAGTGACCACGGATGCCAGCCTGAGAGGCTGGGGAGCGGTCACACGAGGAAGAAACTTCCAGGGCGTGTGGTCAAGCCTGGAAACGTCTCTTCACATAAATATACTGGAGCTAAGAGCAATCTACAATGCTCTAAGCCTGGCAAAACCTCTGCTTCAGGGTCAGCCGGTGTTGATCCAGTCGGACAACATCACGGCAGTCGCCCACGTAAACAGACAGGGCGGCACAAGAAGCAGGAGGGCAATGGCAGAAGCTGCAAGGATTCTTCGCTGGGCGGAAAATCATGTGATAGCACTGTCAGCAGTGTTCATTCCGGGAGTGGACAACTGGGAAGCAGACTTCCTCAGCAGACACGATCTTCACCCGGGAGAGTGGGGACTTCATCCAGAAGTCTTCCACATGATTGTGGTCCATTGGGAAAGACCAATGGTGGACATGATGGCGTCCCGCCTCAACAAAAAACTGGACAGGTATTGCGCCAGGTCAAGAGACCCTCAGGCAATAGCTGTGGACGCTCTGGTAACACCATGGGTGTACCAGTCAGTGTATGTGTTCCCTCCTCTGCCTCTCATACCCAAGGTACTGAGAATTATACGGCAAAGGGGAGTAAGAACGATACTCGTGGCTCCGGACTGGCCAAGAAGGACTTGGTACTCGGAACTTCAGGAGATGCTCACGGAAGATCCGTGGCCTCTACCTCTAAGAAGGGACCTTCTTCAGCAGGGACCGTGTCTATTCCAAGACTTACCGCGGCTGCGTTTGACGGCATGGCGGTTGAACGCCGGATCCTAAGGGAAAAAGGCATTCCGGAAGAGGTCATCCCTACCCTGGTCAAAGCCAGGAAGGAGGTGACTGCACAACATTATCACCGCATTTGGAGAAAATATGTTGCATGGTGTGAGGCCAGGAAGGCCCCGACAGAGGAATTTCAACTGGGTCGATTCCTACATTTCCTGCAAACAGGATTATCTATGGGCCTCAAATTAGGGTCCATTAAGGTTCAAATTTCGTCCCTGTCGATATTCTTCCAGAAAGAATTGGCTTCAGTTCCTGAAGTTCAGACTTTTGTAAAAGGAGTACTACATATACAGCCCCCGGTTGTGCCCCCAGTGGCACCGTGGGATCTCAATGTAGTTTTGGATTTTCTCAAATCCCATTGGTTTGAGCCACTCAAATCGGTAGATTTGAAATATCTTACATGGAAAGTAACCATGCTACTGGCTCTGGCTTCAGCCAGGAGAGTGTCAGAATTGGCAGCTTTATCATATAAAAGCCCATATCTGATTTTCCATTCGGACAGGGCAGAGTTGAGGACGCGTCCTCATTTTCTGCCTAAGGTGGTATCAGCGTTTCACCTGAACCAGCCTATTGTGGTGCCTGCGGCTACTAGCGATTTGGAGGATTCCAAGTTGCTGGACGTTGTCAGAGCATTGAAAATATATATTTCAAGGACGGCTGGAGTCAGAAAATCTGACTCGCTGTTTATACTATATGCACCCAACAAGCTGGGTGCTCCTGCTTCTAAGCAGACGATTGCTCGTTGGATTTGTAGCACAATTCAACTGGCACATTCTGTGGCAGGCTTGCCACAGCCTAAATCTGTCAAGGCCCACTCCACAAGGAAGGTGGGCTCATCTTGGGCGGCTGCCCGAGGGGTCTCGGCATTACAACTCTGCCGAGCAGCTACGTGGTCAGGGGAGAACACGTTTGTAAAATTCTACAAATTTGATACCCTGGCTAAGGAGGACCTGGAGTTCTCTCATTCGGTGCTGCAGAGTCATCCGCACTCTCCCGCCCGTTTGGGAGCTTTGGTATAATCCCCATGGTCCTGACGGAGTCCCAGCATCCACTAGGACGTCAGAGAAAATAAGATTTTACTTACCGATAAATCTATTTCTCGTAGTCCGTAGTGGATGCTGGGCGCCCATCCCAAGTGCGGATTGTCTGCAATACTTGTACATAGTTATTGTTACAAAAAAATCGGGTTGTTTATTGTTGTGAGCCATCTTTTCAGAGGCTCCTACGTTATCATACTGTTAACTGGGTTCAGATCACAAGTTGTACGGTGTGATTGGTGTGGCTGGTTTGAGTCTTACCCGGGATTCAAAATCCTTCCTTATTGTGTACGCTCGTCTGGGCACAGTGTCCTAACTGAGGCTTGGAGGAGGGTCATAGGGGGAGGAGCCAGTACACACCACCTAGTGGTCAAACTTTTACATTTTGTGCCCTGTCTCCTGCGGAGCCGCTATTCCCCATGGTCCTGACGGAGTCCCAGCATCCACTACGGACTACGAGAAATAGATTTATCGGTAAGTAAAATCTTATTTTACCACTGTCCAGTATTTCTTGTTTGCAGATATATATATACTTTACTGGAGGCAGGGGAGGCAGTGCCTCCCCTGTCATAATGATTAAAATAATACAAAGAAGAGATTTATAATACAGATTCTGTGTCGTAGATATCTTCTTTGTTTTATTGTAATAATTTCCCTCATTATGATGCTTGCATAGCGGGGTGGGAGGCAGCAAGAACGGTGCCTCCCGCTGGCAATTCTAAAGTTCAGGAAGCAGGGGGCGGGCAGGATGTGGGGCCAAGCTACGGGCTGTAAAAGCCCATTGAAATAGTATACAGAAGCGGCACCAGTACAGGTGCCTCAATGACAGTGGTGTGCATTCACTCACATGAAAGCACGCCCCTGTCAGTACGGGAGATCTGATTGGCCCAGTGGATCCAGTGCTGGATCCGCTGGGTGGAGGGCATATGAGGTTGTTGGCGGCGGGATCCGACGCAGATAGCGTGGATGGCGGCAGGCCTGGATCCAGGAGGTACCAGTTTCAAAAATGGTGCCACAGCGTCATTTTTTAAATACAAGGATGCCGCCGTGAGCCAATCACAGCTTGCTGTGTCATTGCCCCGCCCCCTCAGCTGGCTTATATAAGCCAATGTAAGGCAACGGCTGGGCAGTCCGTCGGTGGGGAGGGAGCAAGGAAGAGCCCCCGAAGATAGAAGACGCCAGAAGCCCTGGGGAGGCGGCGGCCATGAAAAAGAGCTGAAAGATCACCGCCCCCAGGTGAAGACGCAGTGCAATAAACTATTAAAACAAAAGATGTGGTGTTTTTATTATAATATTTTCTTTACACGTGGACTACAGGTGCCAGTGGGCCCTTAATGTCCGGGCATGCTGGCACTTGTGGTTGTCCAAGTGCCAGCATGCTTGGGCAGGTTTGCTGGGACCTGTAGACCGCCTGTAAAGAACAATATTGTCCTACCATGAACCCCACACCCACCGCGACCAGGGGTGCGGGGCATAGCACTGGGCTATCAACCCAGTGCTGGTTGTTGCTCGGGAGGGGGGGACCCAATTTTAATTTTTAGGGTGTCCCCACTTGCCGAGGAATTCCAGCCCTGGGCTGACCAGTTTGGGGGTTGTTAATGTGATGGCAGGGGGGACCCTGCTATGGCATTACTCCCCTGACTGGTTGTGCCTGGTGCTAATTATCATCAAATAGGGAGAGCCCTATGTTTTTTTTCCTTTTTTTATTGATATATATATATATATATATATATATATATATATGGGGGGGGGGGGGGCAGGTTGCTGATCAGCCAGTGCCTCCCCAGCAATTCAACTCACCACATCTCACTGGTCTGGACAGGGCTGCCATCAGAAATTGCGGGGCCCAGGACTGACAAAATAGGCAGGGCCCCCCCACTGTGGAGGAGTCAGCTTTAGAATTGCATCAGTTAACACGTGTGTGTGTGTATTATATACACACATGCACGCATGCATACATACATACATACATACATACATGTACCGCTGTCGGGGGGGCCCGGGATGCTGATGCCGCTGCCTGCCCGCCTCCATCCCCGCTGTTCTGCTGCTCTCCGTCCTCCTGCAGCTGTATTGAAAATGTCCCTCCCAAAATGGCCGCCGCCTCAGAGGAGACAGTTATTCAAGATACTAGAGGGCTCCTCTAGTTTCTTGAATAACTGTCTCCTCTGTGGCGGCGGCCATTTTGGGAGGGAAGTTTTCAATACAGAGCTGCTGGAGGGTCGGAGGACAGCGTCAGAACAGCGGGGATGACCGCGGAGCGGAAGGGATGGCGGGGGGCAGGTGGCTGTATGAGCATCACGGGCCCTCCTCTCTCTGTCAGAGAGGCTGGGCCTGGGACAGCTGTGCCCCCAGCACCCCCCTGATGGCGGCCCTGGGTCAGGATGGACTTGCCGGAGGGAAATGGAAGTGGGCAGCTGCGTGCATAACTCCTGATGATATGGCTTAATGCAGGAGCTGGCACAGATGAAAAGAGTGATGGGGAGGCAGTGGATGGCCCCCGGGAGGAGAAGAGCAGTGATCAGAGCCGGCCCTAACCAATATGATGCCCTAGGCAAGATTTTGGCTGGTGCCCCTAGCACCACCGCTAGTTCTGCCTCTGTCCCTGCACCCTTTTCCCAGTACCATCACCCCGCACCCATAGCAGTCCTTATTTTGGTGTTCCTATACCCTATATTTTAAAAAGGAACAGTGCGCACATTCGGCGCACAGCCCAAAAAGGGATGTGTTTTTGCTGGCAAGCGGCATGGCCACACAATAGTAACCCCAATTCAAATTATGCCATACAGTACTGCAACTTTATTCACATGATATCATGCGATAGTGTCCCTTATTCACGTTACATCACACAGTAGTACCACTTTACCTTATATACGTTACTCCTCACAGTAGTGCCCCTTATTCATATTACACCACACCATCTTGCTCTTTATTCACATTACACCACAAAATAGTGCCCTTTATATACGTAACCCCACACAGTAGAGCACCTTATACACATAATGCCACACATTAGTAATGCCTTTATACACATAATACCACACAGTAAAGCCCCTTACACATATGACACACATTATTAATGTCCTTATAAACATAATGCGCCTTACACATTATGCCAACCTTTATTAATACCCTTATACACATAATGTCCCTTACACATATGCCAAACATTACTGCACAATCAACCCACCCGCACACAACACTTACACAGCCGCTAACACTGTGACCTCTGCCTCTCCTTGGATACATATGTGTCCTTATACATCTTGCCTCAATGCGCCATGCAGCAGGAGATGCCTGGCGTGAGTCAGCTGGCAGCTCTGCTAATGTCGGGTGCCTTTTTTAATGAAAATGCATCTTATTGGCATTGCTATGTGACTAGGATGCACAAGCAGCTTCTGCTGATTAAAATGATATGCGGCATGCCTATATACTGTGTACGACTGTGGCTGTATCTGCATATGAAATGCTACACACAGAATATAGGCATGCTGCATATCATTTTAATCAGCAGAAGCTGCTGGTGCCCCTAGGCATATCAAATGCCCTAGGCATTTGCCTAGTCTGCCTATGCCTAGGGGCGGCTCTGGCAGTGAGGGACAGAGCTGTGTATTCACGGAGAGGGAGGAGACGATGCGGTGCTGCTCAGGCCAGAGCTAATTCCCTCTGGTAGGTGAAACTGGAGGAGGAGACGGGGAGAGAGTCAGCACTCACCTTTTTGATGCTCCAGCTGTCACTTGCATTAGAGATGTGCTGTAAATAGCAGCAGTTTGGGCTCCCAGATGCTGGCTAATGCTGTAGCATAACTCCCTTGGCTGTGAGTGTAAGGGAGGAGTCGGGGGAGGAACAGATGGTGGAGCTCAGTTCAGTCGGCTTCACTGGTGAAAGTGTAAAGCATTCCCGTACCTGTAAGCACAGCACCATATCACAGCATAAGCACTACTAGACAAAATGGTACTTAATACAAGCAGGAAAGCTAACTAAAACTCATTTAATAAGGCAGCTAGACACTGAGAACACTAAAGACTTATGTTGTAAAAACTACAGTAAGTGAAGATATGTAACAGCTGATATAATACAGCCATCTATAAATTAAGAACTGCTGATATACTGTAAATACTGCTATAAAGAGACATCAGACAGCTTATTAAGAGCTTTCTATTGTAGGATTTAATGTGACAACTTTCTATTATATGAAAGGAGTGGATTTTTATGAGTAGTTATTAGCTGCAGCTATTAGAGAAGCTTATGCAAAGATTTTTACAGTGGTTACAAATATAACAAAATATAACACTACAGCAAGAAAATGAACAAGGTAACTATATTGCTTTTGATTACTTCTTCCCTCTTAAACTTGAAACATTTGTTGCCAGAAACAATTCTTGTGTATTCCAAGGGCTAAAGCTCAGCTATTTCTATAGTAATCCACGGCAAAGTCTGATAGTGAAATTATTATAAACTAAGAACTACAATGGACTCCAGAGAGTCCTACTTTACTCAGCAGAGCAATATTACATTTATGGATAGTTTATTTTTTAAGAGACAATTGTTTGTCGGACACCACTACGGATACAAATATATCAAAGTTCCACAGGAAAAGCTAGACCTAAGAGAAACCTATTACTGTATATACAGTAGCATGAATAGTCTATTTCCTTCACTAAAGACAACCATACAGACCTAAACAACAACAGCTTACACACAGGAGTTCAGTTAATGGGCCCCATCGTGCACCTACTATACTGCCGTACAATGACAAATTATAAAAACCCGGGTCCAACTGTATGAATTTATTTTCCAAGGTTTTTTTTGTATTGCATACAGTAACCTTTGTATTTAGCAAAACTTTATATAGAGTGTGTATTTAGTTATACCGATATAGGCCCTCATTCCGAGTTGATCGCTCGCTAGCTACGTTTTGCAGCCGTGCAAACTCATAGTCGCCGCCCACTGGGGAGTGTATTTTCGCTTTGCAAGTGTGCGAACGCTTGTGCAGCTGAGCGGGACAAAAAAGTTTTTTGCAGTTCCTGAGTAGCTCTGGACTTACTCAGCCCTTGCGATCACTTCAGTCTTTTTGCTCCTGGAATTGACGTCAGACACCCGCCCTGCAAACGCCTGGACACACCTGCGTTTTTCCAAACACACCCAGAAAACGGTCAATTGACACCCACAAATGCCCTCTTCCTGTCAATCTCCTTGCGATCGACTGTGCGAATGGATTTTTCGTTAAACCCATCGCCCAGCAACAATTTGCTTTGTACCCGTACGATGCGCCTGCGCATTGCGGTGCATATGCATGCGCACTAGTAACCTGTTCGCTGCACTGTGAAAAACAGCAGAGAGCGATCAACTCGGAATGACCCCCATAGTGACACTAAAGGAACACTGATATATGTTGTAAACTTGTTGGTCATATAGATCCACATTCGATCTACACAGTTTTCATTATTAACCTAAGTTCCTGTATAGCTTTCTTTGAATATCCTGGAAAGAGAAGAGAGGTAAAAACACGTGTTATATGTAAATGTTTACTGAATATATGTTTTGGGAATATTCACATTGTGCTTGCTGTACTAGTCAGACATTAAGCAGTTACACTTATCCTAGGCTTATCCAAACAAGTCTAGTAAACCTAAGGAACACATAATAGCTTGGGTGGAGGCACTATAGTATATTGGTAATCCACAATTACCTAGCAACTTGAGATGGGTTACATAGTCTTTAGCTTTTTCTATGACTGCACATTCTTTTATTTTTCTCCCAAAAATGATTGTATTTTCTGCAGTGTCAGACTGGGGCATAAAGGGCCCACCGGGGAAATTCAGTGGTAGGGGCCTATGCTCAGAGGCTTGGCTAACCATTAGTGCATGGTCTGGACCCTTCATAAATATATATACAGTATAGTAAATACTACTAGTGCATGCATGATGTTGTACCAGACTAGTAACAGCAATGCACTGTAAAAAATTCACTATAGTCCTGTTCAGTAACATATGCATCATTTATAATTCAATTGCACAATCTGGAACCTGTTTCCTAGAGGAAAGAGTGGGATTCCAGGCAGTGGGGTCCACCGGGGTTTCCCCTGTACCCCTGTGGGCCAGTCTGACCCTGATTTTCTGTGTCTTTACCATGTGTATTAAAGCGAGGCATATTTCACCTGCTATTGGGGGAGATGTACTAAACCTGAAAAGTGATAAATATCACTGTGATAAAGCACCAGCCAATCGGCTCCTAACTGCCATGTCACAGGCTGTGTTTGAAAAATGACAGTTAGGAGCCGATTGGCTGGTACTTTATCACAGGGATATCTATCACTTTTCAAGCTTAGTACATCTGGCCCTATGTGAGGAAATATTTATTTATTAACAGTTTCTTATATAGCGAAGCAAATTCCATTGCAATTTACAATGATTGATTGAAAGAGTAATTCAATCAATTATTTAAAAATCTTCAGTGATACAGTAAGTGCTACATGTGATCAAGCTGAAGAACTTTCAGTATTCCCAATGACATACTGTAAATGAAATTATACCATCATCATTTTAAGAAAGAATAGAAAATCTTAAATGAATAATCCAGTCATAGAAGTCATGCTCTCATCTTTTCATGATGAATATTGGCCCTTATTCCGAGTTGTTCGCTCGCTAGCTACTTTTTGCAGCCGTGCAAACACATAGTCGCCACCCACGGGGGAGTGTATTTTCACTTTGCAGGAGTGCGGACGCCTGTGCAGCCGAGCGGCAGCAAACACATTTTGTGCAGAACAAGACTAGCCCTGTAGTTATTTATTCTGTGCGATGATTGCTGCGACGAAGGTCCCGTAATTTACGTCAGCTACCTGCCCTGCAAACGCCCGGCCACGCCTGAGTTTTTCCAAACACTCCCAGAAAACAGTCAGTTGACACCCAGAAACTCCTACTTCCTGTCAATCTCCTTGCATTCGGCTGGGCGAATGGAATCGCCGCTAGAACCTGTGCAAAACCACGATGCTCTTTGTAACTGTACTCCACGCATGCACATTGCGGCGCATATGCATGCGCAGATTAGCCCCGTTCTGCCATGATCGCTGCGCTGCGAAAATCCATAGCGAACAATCAACTCGGAATGACACCGATTGTTCCTTTCCAAAAATGAAAATAAAGTGGTCGTTCAAGTTGATATGTGCTAGCCAATCATGTAGGAGCACTTGTGCCTGAAGGATAAATAAATAAATAAATGAATCATTATTCATTTATCCAGTCACATTAGACACACCTCAGTGGTGGATTTACAGTTCCAGAGCTGTATCTTTTTACATGTTCTTATTTATGTCTCTACAGATGATGTATTATAGCATTAGTAAAGGAAGCAGGAAATTAGGCACTGTATTACTGATTTAATTCCCCTTTTCATAAGTGACCCAATATATTTTGTTAAGTATTTTTTGTGGCTGATAATTAATGGGAATGCAAATTGACACTCTTGCCTGATCTAATATACCTGCCAGATTCCCCATAGTCCTAGTCATTATGTGACCCCTATTTTTATTATCTACATTTCCATCCACTACATCACTGTGTGAGCCTGTATGAACTTTCTGCTTGCTTTCTGTCATTCCGTTTATTGGGGGTCATTCCGAGTTGTTCGCTCGCAAGCGGATTTTAGCAGATTTGCTCATGCTAAGCCGCCGCCTACTGGGAGTGAATCCTAGCATCTTAAAATTGCAAACGATGTATTCGCAATATTGCGATTACACACCTCGTAGCAGTTTCTGAGTAGCTTCAAACTTACTCGGCATCTGCGATCAGTTCAGTGCTTGTCGTTCCTGGTTTGACGTCACAAACACACCCAGTGTTCGCCCAGACACTCCCCCGTTTCTCCGGCAACTCCTGCGTTTTTTCCGGAAACTGTAGCGTTTTTTCCCACACGCCCATAAAACGGCCTGTTTCCGCCCAGTAACACCCATTTCCTGTCAATCACATTACAATCGCCAGAACGATGAAAAAGCCGTGAGTAAAAATCCTAGCTGCATAGCAAATTTACTTGGCGCAGTCGCAGTGCGGACATTGCGCATGCGCATTAAGCGGAAAATCGCTGCGATGCGAAGATTTTTACCGAGCGAACAACTCGGAATGACCCCCATTGTGTACTCTCCTCCAGCTCTTCTCAACCTCCTGTCTTCAACATCTATCGCACTGATGTGAACCTTTTGGAATCACCTTGATTTCTGCATAATTTGGTTAAAAAATGTAATCCTTCGGAGATTTGGATCTGAGAACTCGGGAAACACCAAGGATAACCTCGCTGTACGATCCCAAGACACAACATTTTTAGTTAAATGGATATTCTGGGAAAGGGGGTTGTTATTGGTGAAGGACACTGTCTAGGTTTTGACAGTGCCCCCTTTCTGGATCGAGAAGGAGACCATTAGATGTGTGAATGGATAAAACGTAAGGGGCAGAAAAAAAAGGGGGAGCTTGTTCAAAATAATATATAAAGAATTAAAACAAATCAAACCATATGTCCCTTTTGGTCTATCCATTCAGTGGAATCCTATTTGTTGCCTTTCTCTTTTCTCTTTCTGAGGTTTGTGACTAAGTGTTGTAGAACTGCCCATACTGTGAGTTGGAGTGCGCACCATACACAAGCAACAGTGCTATTGAAGGGGAGATAATATCACCTTTCCTGAGATACTCGTATGCTCAAATCACATCTCAACTTTTGTTTGCACACGTCATTGTGGCAACACTACACATTGTTTTTTCTTCTTCTATTATTCTTTACCCATATATCTGTGATCACCACTGTGGAGAATATTGTTAGGAACAAACGGTCAACTAAAGAAAAACAAAAGGAGACACATAGGATTCCACTGAACAGATAGTCCAAAAGGGATGTATGGTTTGATTTATTTTAATTCTTTATAAGCACCCACTCTTTTTCCACCCATAAGTTTTATCCATTCACACATCTAGAGGTCTCCTCAATCCAGAAAGGGAGCACCATATTGTCCATACTACTGGCCTTTTATCATATGTCATTCTCGAGGTCACAGGGGTCAAACCCCAAAGTGTACGAAACAGGCAGAACCCTTTTGAAGCACCCAGATTCTCAATTTCAATGTATCTACAACTTTTAAAACTAGACTGTCAACATGGGCACCATTTAGACCATCAGGGCCTGGGGACTTATTGGAAGGCAAAGAGGAAATGACACTGAGAACCTCTTCCTCTGAGATTTCTGCATCCAAAATCTTCCTTTGTGAGAAAGTAAGTTTGTATAGGGAAGTCTCTGAAAGTATTTCATAGGACAAACCAACATCAAAATCCACTATCTCATACAAAGCAGAAAAATATTTGTAAAATAAAGAGATGTCCCCTTTGAGGTACATAATTTCACAGAGCTACAGTCTTATTATCTAAGTGATACAGGACTTACAGAATTGTTGCTTAGCAATAATTGTTTAAAAGCTTCCCTGATCTATTGCCCCACCAATTGTATCTATTCTTAGTAAAAGCCAACTAGCATTGGACCTGTACAGTTAGAAATAGCTCCAAAAGGTGTTTATTTTTGGTATAGACCTTTAGGTTGGTATTAGTGGGTCCAGAAACAATTAATATACAGCAGCATCAACTGTTCATGAATTTGAACAAATAATCCTTATGTTTCTTAGCAAAATATGAAACCACCCATACGTTCATCACCACCTTCAACGTCTCCCAAAATAACATAGGTGTGTCCTAGTAAGCAGTGGGAAAAGCCACAAGAGTCAATTTAATCAGGGCATGGTCTGATATAAGAATAAAATGGATTGTAGTGCATTGAACAATAGAGAACAAGCCAGCTGTGGTAAGAAAATACTCAATACTTAATAGAGCATCATGAACTCAAGACATAAAGGTATACCCCTGACTTCCAATGGCTGATTATCCAGGTGGTCAATAACACCAAGCCTGTTTTTAAAATGTGAATCTTCTCAGGGCACATGACAAGGAACTTGAGGGCAATGACCTATCCAAAGAAGGCTGGTCTACAATGTTAAAGTCCACCCCCTATAATGAGATTGAGAGTATCAGTTTCCATCAGCAAATGAGGGATTTTTCTATAAAAATATTGGTTAGGAATATTAGGAGCATAAATGATCAACAATGTGAAGTGTTTTCCCCGGTTGAGAACAATCAAAAGAAGATACTTGCCCTCTGGGTCTATCAAAGAATCCTGAATCTCATATTGCAGATTGGCACTTTAGAGTATTGCAACCCAGGGCCGAAATACACTCCCTAAGCAAGGGACTTTGCAGTCTACTGTCTCCTGCATCTAGCCAATAGGGTTCCTGGAGAAATATAATGTCAGGATGAAAAGACTTAAGGTGTGTGAGTACTCCAGTGCTTATTAGGGGAATTGAGACCAGCTATATTACAGGACATAAAATGAAGGGTGTTCGATACCACTGAGGATACAGACTGTGTGTTGTCTGAGGTGCAAATCATAATTTATACCTGTCCTGCAGAAGTGTAATTCCTGAAATGTGTTGTAGGATGGAGACCTGACCCTGTCCCCATGAACTTTGTCAAGCCACCAAAGTTGAAGGAGAAAAGGAAGGGTTCCAAACTATTCAGCAACAACAGGACTGCCTAAGGAGGACCTGAAAAAGGAAGGGGGAGAGGAGGATAAAAACAAAGAAAACAACCACTTATAAAATAAACAATTGAAAAAAGTCAAAAACATTGTAGAAGTAGAAAACCAAAGCCATCCTAATACATGCACATTGCCATTATCCCCTGAGACGTATCAACTCGCACTAGGAGATGAAACGGCGAAGCAAATATCAAGAATACCAGAATCAATCTGGAGAAAGAGGTGAATATGAAGTAGAAGGGGTAGCGGATCATCCAAATGGAATTTAGATCTGGCAGCATCTAGGGTGTCAAAGTAGATGGATCTGCCATTGGAGAGGACCCTCAACTTAGCTGGAAACAGAAGGACAAATCTGATATTACGTTCAGAGAGATTTGCATGTAGGGAATGTTTTCATTTAAAAGTTCATCAAATTTTACATATATACAGTGTACAATAAATAATGGAAGTTAAAAATTAGATACATCATCAACAAAAATTTCCCATAATGAAATCATCCAAAGAAAATACATTTCCCAGAAAAACAAACATTTCTATGTTCCCTAAAATTACACCATCAGCCATTTTCCTGAGTTTCATTCAAGATTTTGATTTTCCCACAAACCATCTTACTGACTCAGAAACCCCTCCTGTCCTTCATCTCCAGAAGCTCAGACATACCTCCAAGCTCTCACCCACTCATGCACTCTCCACCATCACGCATTTGTCCCATTCTCTCTCCTCCTCACTCCATTCATTCTCCCATGCATTTCCATTCACCCTTCTCTCAAACCAGGACTACCAACATTTAGCTAGAAAAAACAAGGGATTTTTGTAGCAAATCAAATACATGCAAACCATTTAAAAAAATAAACCATACCAGTATAAAATCTAAGTACAGATACGATAGTGAAAAGAGAGCTAGATCCAAAGATTGGAAAGAGGAAAGTCATTCGCCACCCACTTAGGAGGTTTCAACTGGCGCTACAGCCAGGACCAGTCGACAACGTCTAACCTTCCCCTCTCCAACTCCATCATCCTTCTCACCTCATGCAGAATCAGAGCCACCACCTCAATGCAGGGAAGTACTTTGCCTCTCAGAGATACCTGAAACTGTGTACTCCATGTGTGGTACCTAACAGGCTAACTAGAAAAATAGTGTTCAACTCAAAAGCCTCATACCGTTTGAATGTCCCATAGACCCATTCAAGGTAACTCAGCCCTGATAAGCAAGGGATTTCTAAAGCTTTTGAAACTGCCTTGTAAACTGCTGTATTAAAGGGACACTGCAGAAAGAAGTTGTCCATGATCTCATCTTCTCCTAGACACTCTTCACGTGGACACCAGCGATCATTGGAACCTCTAAATCTCAGGTTTCCTCTAACATAGAGCTTCCCTTGAAAGGAGAGCCAGGTGATGTCCCAGAATTATTTTTGAATTGATCAGAGAGATTGCTTCTGAATAAACATCCCCTGGACAATCTCTCAAGGACAGCGGAACATGGAAATGGATTTGCAAGATCCTATTTTCCAACTCCCTCCTACAGAGGTCTCTTAGCTCCCCCGCTCTCAAGCTCCACTGCCCTATTACCTTCAGGCACTGAATCACGTAGATCAGGAGGTAGCCTTTCCTTGCCCAAAGATTTCTCAAGCCACCATCTAGCCATGCTCCAAAGAAAGGGGTCCACCATTTCCTGAAACCAGCTACCCACCGAGGAGGGGGTCTCTAAAGAGAAAACCTCCAACATTAATCTTTAAAAAAGTTGTTATGAAGAAGGCATGTAGGAAGAACTCCCTTCTCTTCGGCATCACCTGGACCTAGAAGTTTTGGAAAAGAAGAACCTTGAAATCAGGGATGTATAGGGATTGTGTTTTGCGAAAGGCCCTTAGTATGTTTTCTTTATCTTGAAAGTCCAGACATTTGGCTATGACTGAGCATGGAGATCAGGCAGAATCTTCCCTCTCAGGTCCCAAGTGATGTTCTCTCTCAATACGAGCTGCCCCAGAGGGTGTTGGGATCTTAAGAACATGGATTAAATCTGTATTTAGAAAATCCAGGAGGTCTGTGCCTTTAATAATCTCTGGAATTCCTATGAAATGCAAATTTTTCTGGGAAAATGCGTGTTCTCCAGGTCGTCCAACTTGTCTGACATCACTTGGATTGTACTCTCCTGTTGTTCAGTGGTATTTTGCAGCGCCAATACGGTATCCTCAGAGTCACTCATGCATTTTTCAGGCTCTACTATTCATTTGGTGTTGGATTCCAGATGAGATAAAGTCCATTGGATATTATCCATTTTTTGGTTAAGCAGTTGAAGAAGTACAGACACTTCACTTAAGGTACTTTATACCAGGGCCCAGGCCTGATGGAGGGGCCCAAGTCATCATCCTTCCTTAGCTGGTGGTAGCAGCAGCTGCAGCTCTTCTCCTCAGCCCAGCACATGCTCCTGTGTGCTGGACTGCAGTGTGGCCAGTTAGGTGCTTAAAGCACTATTTTTGTATTTTTTCTAAAAAAAAGATCACCCCAATGCTTGTGTTTGTCCAGCAGTTTACTTCACTCAGTCTATCACGAAGCTCCCCCCATCTGTCCCTCAGCAGATCACCTCCTTCCTGTCCATCCAGCAGTTCACTACCCCTCTGTCCCTACAGCAGTTCAACTCCCTTCTGATCCTCCAAAGTTCTCCTCCCCTCTGTCCCTACAGCAGTTCACTAACCCTCTGTCCCTCCAGCAGTTCAACCCCCCTTCTCTCCCTCCAGCAGTTCAACTTCTATCTGTCCCTCCAGCAGTTCAACTCCCCTCTGTCTCTTTAGCAGTTCACTCCCCCTCTCTCCCTCTAGCAGTTCAACTCCCTTCTGTCCCTTCAGCAGTTCACCTCCCCTCTGTCCCTTCAGCAGTTTACTTCCCTCTGTCTCATGAAGCTAACCCCTGTCTGTCCCTCAAGTAGTTAAACTCCCCTTCTCTGCCACCAGCTGTTCACCTCCCTCTTCTGTCCCTTCAGCAGTTCAACTCCCTTCTGTCCCTCCAGCAGTTCAACTCCCCTCTGTCCCTTCAGCAGTTCAACTCTCCTCTATCCCTTCAGCAGGTCAACTCCCCTCGGTCCCTGCAGCAGTTCAACTCCCCTCAGTCCCTTCAGCAGTTCACCTCCCCTCGGCCCCTTCAGCAGTTCAACTTCCCTCTGTCTCAGGAAGCTCACCCCTGTCTGTCCCTCAAGTAGTTTAACTCCCCTTCTCTGCCACCAGCTGTTCACCTCCCTCTTCTGTCCCTTCAGCAGTTCAACTCCCTTCTGTCCCTCCAGCAGTTCAACTCCCCTCTGTCCCTTCAGCAGTTCAACTCTCCTCTATCCCTTCAGCAGGTCAACTCCCCACGGTCCCTGCAGCAGTTCAACTCCCCTCAGTCCCTTCAGCAGTTCACCTCCCCTCAGCCCCTTCAGCAGTTCAACTTCCCTCTGTCTCAGGAAGCTCACCCCTGTCTGTCCCTCAAGTAGTTTAACTCCCCTTCTCTGCCACCAGCTGTTCACCTCCCTCTTCTGTCCCTTCAGCAGTTCAACTCCCCTCTGTCCCTCCAGTAGTTCAACTCCCCTCTGTCCCTTCAGCAGTTCAACTCCCCTCTGTCCCTTCAGCAGGTCAACTCCTCTCTGTCCCTTCAGCAGGTCAACTCCCCTCTGTCCCTTCAGCAGGTCAACTCCTCTCTGTCCCTTCAGCAGTTCAACTCCCCTCTGTCCCTTCAGCAGGTAAACTCCTCTCTGTCCCTTCAGCAGGTCAACTCCTCTCTGTCCCTTCAGCAGGCCAACTCCCCACTGTCCCTTCAGCAGTTCAACTCCCCTCTGTCCCTTCAGCAGGTCAACTCCCCTCTGTCCCTTTAGCAGTTCAACTCCCCTCTGCCCCTTCAGCAGTTCAACTCCCCTCTGTCCCTTCAGCAGGTCAACTCCCCTCTGTCCCTTCAGCAGGTCAACTCCCCTCTGTCCCTTCAGCAGTTCAACTCCCCTCTGTCCCTTCAGCAGGTCAACTCCTCTCTGTCCCTTCAGCAGGTCAACTCCTCTCTGTCCCTTCAGCAGGTCAACTCCTCTCTGTCCCTTCAGCAGGCCAACTCCCCACTGTCCCTTCAGCAGTTCAACTCCCCTCTGTCCCTTCAGCAGGTCAACTCCCCTCTGTCCCTTTAGCAGTTCAACTCCCCTTGGTCCCTTCAGCAGTTCAACTCCCCTCTGCCCCTTCAGCAGTTCAACTCCCCTCTGTCCCTTCAGCAGGTCAACTCCCCTCTGTCCCTTCAGCAGGTCAACTCCCCTCTGTCCCTTCAGCAGGTCAACTCCCCACTGTCCCTTCAGCAGTTCAACTCCCCTCTGTCCATTCAGCAGTTCAACTCCCCTCTGTCCCTCCAGCAGTTTACTTCCCTCTGTCTCATGAAGCTCACCCCTGTCTGTCCCTCAAGTAGTTCAACTCCCCTTCTCTGCCACCAGCTGTTCACCTCCCTCTTCTGTCCCTCCAGTAGTTCAACTCCCCTCTGTCTCTTCAGCAGTTAAACTCCCCTCGGTCCCTTCAGTAGTTCAACTCCCCTCAGTCCCTTCAACTCCCCTCGGTCCCTTCAGCAGGTCAACTCCCCTCTGTCCCTTCAGCAGTTCAACTCCCCTCGGTCCCTTCAGCAGTTCAACTCCCCTTGCTCCCTTCAGCAGTTCAAGTCCCCTCGGTCCCTTCAGCAGTTCAACTCCCCTTGGTCCCTTCAGCAGTTCAACTCCCCTTGGTCCCTTCAGCAGTTCAACTCCCCTCTGTCCCTTCAGCAGTTCAACTCCCCTCTGTCCCTTCAGCAGTTCAACTCCCCTCGGTCCCTTCAGCAGTTCAACTCCCCTTGGTCCCTTCAGCAGTTCAACTCCCCTTGGTCCCTTCAGCAGTTCAACTCCCCTCTGTCCCTTCAGCAGTTCAACTCCCCTCTGTCCCTTCAGCAGTTCAACTCCCCTCTGTCCCTCCAGCAGTTCATTACTCCCTCTTTTACTCCAGCAGCTCAACTCCTTGCGTTCCTACAGGCCCCTCGTACCTTCTTTGTCTTCTGCACACAGTGCCTGCTCTGCTTTGTAGCTTTTCGTCAGTGTAGCAGCAGTGATGACATGATGTCATGTACATCATGCCATAAAAAGGAGTTACTGGAGCCTGATGATGGAAGGTAGGCTGACAGACACAGCCCTGACTGCATCATCTATTATGCTGGCATACAGCATGGCGGGTTCTCCGTGGGAATTCTCTGAGATGAGTCCCTATAATAGTGAGGGCAGTCACTGTGCAGGGGTCTGGAGGAAGTGGAACTAGTTAGTATTGTGATCAAAAATTAAAAACATGCTCCATCCCCTCCCATTACAACCATATTAAAGTTTACCTTCAAGCAGACAATCTGTTAACTATCAATATTGGAAAATGCTAAAATAAACTGTAAACCCACTTTCTCGTGGCTGATTACATTTAATAGTACTAATAGTTTTAGATTACCACTAGCGGTCACTGCTTGGTAAACAGCAATAGAGGGGGTCATTCCAAGTTGATCGCTTGCTAGCTACTTTTTGCAGCCGTGCAAACGCATAGTCTCCGCCCATGGGGGAGTGAATTTTCGCTTTGCAAGTGTGCGAACGCCTTTGCAACCGAGCTCTGCAAAAACATTTTGTGCAGTTTCTGAGTAGCTCTGAACTTACTCAGCCACTGCGATCACTTCAGTCTTTTTGGTGCCGGAATTGACGTCAGACACCCGCCCTGCAAACGCTTGGACACGCCTGCGTTTTCCCTGACACTCCCAGAAAACTATCAGTTGCCGCCCACAAATGCCTTCTCCCTGCGATCGGTTGTGCGAATGGATTCTTCGTTAAATCCATCGCTCAGCAACGATCCGCTTTGTACCTGTACGACGCGCCTGCGCATTGCGGTGCATACGCCTGCGCAGTAGAGACCTGATCGCTGCGCTGTGAAAAATGGCAGTGAGCGATCAACTCAGAATGACCCCCAGAGTTGCTCGATTCTTCAGTGGGTATCATTTTGATTTAAAATCTTGATGAATTCAGAATCATTTGCAAAGTTAATTGATGGTGGCTAATTTCTGAAATTTGGCAGAAATTCACAATCCCTCTTATCTCATCTTTAGAAACCCTCACCACTAGTATATTACAATGGCTGGACATTCAAAATCAGTTCACCATTACTACAGTATGTACAATCTAATTCCTTACAGCTTAATTTGCTAAGACAATGGCCCTCATTCCGAGTTGATCGCTCGCTAGCTGCTTTTAGCAGCAGTGCAAACGCTAAGCCGCTGCCCTCTGGGAGTGTATCTTAGCTTAGCAGAAGTGCGACCATAAGGTTAGCAGTTCTGCTATTAAATATCGATCACTGCAGACAGTTTAGTTCCTATTTTGACGTCACAAACACGCCCTGCGTTCGGCCAGCCACTACCCCATTTCCCCAGGCACGCCTACGTTTTCATCAGACATGCCTGCGTTTTTTAGCACACTGCCGTAAAACGGTCAGTTACCTCCCAGAAACGCCCCATTCATGTCAATCACTCACCGATCAGCAGAGCGACTGAAAACCGTCGCTCGACCTAGTGTAAAACTGCATAGTTTTGTGTGAAAGTACTTGGCACGTGCGCACTGCGGCCCATACGCATGCGCAGAACAGCTGATTTTTAGCCAGATCGCTACGCTGCGAAAAACGGCAGCTAGCGATCAACTCGGAATGACCCCCTATATCCTATAGATTTCTCATTAGGCATTATGGTGGTCATTCCGAGTTGTTCGCTCGCAAGCTGTTTTTAGCAGCTTTGCACACGCTAAGCCGCCGCCTACTGGGAGTGATTCTTAGCATAGTAAAATTGCGAACGAAAGATTCGCAATATTGCGATTACACAAGTCTTAGCAGTTTCAGAGTAGCTCCAGACTTACTCGGCATCTGCGATCAGTTCAGTGCTTGTCGTTCCTGGTTTGACGTCACAAACAGACCCAGCGTTCGCCCAGACACTCCCCCGTTTCTCCAGCCACTCCCGCGTTTTTCCCAGAAACTGTAGCGTTTTTCCGCACACACCCATAAAACGGCCAGATTACGCCCAGTAACACCCACTTCCTGTCAATCACACTACGATCACCAGAACGATGAAAAAGCCGTGAGTAAAATTCCTAACTTCATAGCAAATTTACTTGGCGCAGTCGCAGTGCGAACATTGCACATGCGCACTAAGCGGAAAATCGCTGCGATGCGAAGAAATTTACCGAGCGAACAACTCGGAATGACCCCCTATGTTTTAACGCAATTTACTGTATTTATATTTGTTATTTCTTTATTTCTTTAACAAGATCACTGTGTTAATTGAACTCACCACTAATTGTAAACACAATACTATAAACTTGTTGAAACATATTAAAAACATTCATGACGCTTATTCAATAATATGGACTGACACTATTATTGAAATAGATTACCACAATCTCCTGTTGTGCTCTAAAGGCGGTATCCAATTAACTGCGGTAATTTACCGTGGCTAACTGACTTGCCCGGGACTGTCCTATTCGCCACGATGCTGGCACTTATAGGGAGTTTTGTGTCGCCTGCTTCAGGGAGGCAAAACCATATCCCCAATAAGTATGCTAAAATGCGTCAAATTATGCAGAAATGACAGTATCCGCATAATTTAATGTATACCGAATAGAGATGAGTGGTTCAGATTCTTCGGAATCCACTCCAAACTTCTGGGATCTGAGCTGTGTTCGGATTTTCCTGCCAGACTCAGATTCCACTTCAAGGCAAAATGTCACCCTCCCAGTGTTTAATTCTCACAGGTTTGCATTCTATATAAGGTGCTGCAGCTGGGACTCGGTGCCATTTCACTCTCAGGCACGCTGCTGTATGCTGCGCTGTATTGGCTGTGCTGTGTCCACTGTCCAGGCTCCAGACTTACAAGTGGCTGCGCACTGTATATAGTAAGTGTATAGGGGGCACACTGCTGTATGCTGTAGTATACTCTGCTGTATTGGCTGTGCTGTGTTAGACTCCATACTCCAGACTTAAAAATGGCTGTGCTCTATATGTGGTCAGTGAATAGGGAGCACGCTGCTGTATGCTGCACTGTAGTGTGACTCACTGTCGGATATTCTTCTATTGTTTGTACTGTTTGATGCACTTTAACGTAGTGCGCTTTGTTCATGTGCATATTTAATCACTGCGACTCCATGCAGTTTGTACTAAACTGTAAGTAAAAAAAATATATGTAAATAAATAAATAAATAAAAAAATAATTTTATATATATATATATATATCTCCTATATAATAGCCCTATTCTGTGACTTTGTGATTCATTTGCTAACGCTGGGCGGAGTCACAACACTGGGCGGAGTTAGTCAAATGAGTCACAGAGATCTGGCCAAATCTACAGGAGACTAGGAGCAGAAGCAGATAGCATGGGCTTTGGGCATGGCACAGGCAGGGGTGCAGACCTCCTAGCTTTCTGCAGGAGCTTTCTCCAGGCAGAAGGAGGGAAACACACTCAGCGAAAAGGGGGCATGGCTTCACGGGAGGGTCCCCGTTTTCGTCAGTGAGGGAGCATGCCCAGCGCTCTGTGAGCTGCTGGTATGCTCCCAGGGGCTGATTATGAATCCGGGGGGCCCAGGGCACTTGAGACAGGGGAGCCCTATCTCATTGCTGTGCCTGCTGTGTGTTGGGGGCGTGGCCTAATCGCGGCCACGCCCCTTATGTAAATTCCGTTTTTTTGTTTTTGTTTTTTTTTATGGAATTTTGGCCCCTCAGCTAGAGGTAAATCCAGAGGGGGTGGTCGCTCCCCCCTACACACCCGCACAGGCAGAAGAAAGCAGGGAGACTGCTGCCTCCCTGTAACACCACAGACCTGCCAATACGCAGCAGCGTGTGCTGACTGTAGCACAATGCTGCCGCTGTTACTGGCAGGACGGGGGGGGGGGGGGAGCTTCTGAGCTGGGACAGAGCTACTCCAGCCAGGGGGCTCCCTAAAACTGTGGGGACAATGGTACGTATCCCCTCCCCCCCCCTTAATCCGGCTCTGCTGCTGGAACCCCCCCGTTAATCCGTACCCCCTGATGCCCCCTCTCCCTCTGTCTCCACTATTCACCGCTGCTCTGCTAAGCAGAACAGCGAGTACAGGAGCTTTCCAACTGCCCCCCCACCCCCACCACCGCGGGACACTGCGACCCGCGGGTGGGACAGCGGGACAGACCCCAAAAAATGGGACTGTCCCACGAAAATCGGGACATTTCGAAGGTATGGGGTTGTGTGAGGGGTATGTCATACAGACAGACGGGCACCGGCTCACTGTGTGCTTGACCCCCCACATCGGCATACTCAGCAGGGTCTCTCTGGTGCGGAGGAGCATCACTTTCTGGCACACTCCACGCTTCTTAGCTGCAGTTTAGTGGGGCACCTGCCGCTGTGCAGGTTCCATACTGCCTCTGTTATCTCCAGCCCCGGCAACTCCACCGCTAGCTGCAGCGCTGCCACCCGCAGTGGAGTGCGCCCAGCTCATTCACACACTTTAGCTGGCGGGTAGCGCTGCAGAAATCCGAGCTGCTTGCAGGCTCTGACCCACTCCTCCCTTCAGCCGCAGCGTCTCCTGGGAGCTAACCAGTCACTCCCAGTCTCCCCTTACCACAGTGCCCAGAAGCCGTGAGGTCCGCGCCACGTGCATGCTATGACCCCCTCCTCCCTCCAGCCGCAGCATCTCCTGGGGGCTAACCAGTCATTTCCAGTCTCACCTTACCACAGTGCCCGGCAGCTGCGCGAGGTCTGCGGTGTGTGACTGAGGAGGGGGGGAGGGATGCAGACGGGCAGAGGAAGCAGGACTCGAGCCTGAGAGAGTCAGCCATGCCAAGTCTCCAGCAGCAGCAGCCAGCAGGTTGGAGTGGAACAGCAGCAGCCAGCAGCAGTGACTCCGGTAAGACACATCTGTCTGTCACCACTGGTTTGTCCCTATTACCAATCTCTCCCGTGTTCTGTCATGTCCCTGTCACCCCTGGCCTTGCCCTGCCACCCTTATCCTGGCCCTTTCACCCTTATCCTGGCCCTTTCACCCTTATCCTGGCCCTGTCACCCTTATGCTGGCCCTGTTACCCCTATCCTGGCCCTGTCACCCCTGTGCTTGCCCTGTCAACCCTATACTGGCCCCCGTCACCCCTGTCCTGGTCCTGCCGCCCCTACCCTGGCCCTGTCACCCCTATCCTGTCCCTATTCTGTCCTGGCCCCGTCACCCCTGTCCTGGCCCCGTCACCCCTGTCCTGGCACCGTCACCCCTGTTCTGACCCTGTCACCCCTGTCCTGGCCCCGTCAACCCTGTACTGACCCTATCACCCCTGTCCTGGCCCTGTTACTGCATACCCTCCAACTACCTTTTATGGCATGTACAGTACCCGCAGCGCCTCCAGACCTCTCCCCAATGCACCACACCTCCGCACCTTCCCCTCCACCACATGCGGCACTCCACCCCTCCCCCACATGCTGTGCCTCCAGACCCCCTACACCACCCGTGGCTCCCACTCCTCCACCCCTTCACCACCCACAGCACCTCCAGGCCCCTTCCACCATTCACCCCCCTTATATGTCTCCCCCCACACCTACCCCCCTCCACCCGCAGCATCTGCAGACACCCTCCTCCATCAGCGGTCCCCCCCTCAACCACCCCTCCCCCACCAATGGCACCCCCGCACCTGCCCCTCCACCACCTGCAGCACCTCCGGACCTCCTTTCCCATCCGCCGCAACACCCGTACCTGCCCCTACCCTACCCATGGTGCCTGCGGTCCCCTACCCCACCCCCGGCACTCCCGTTCCTTCCCATCCCACAGCACCTCCGGAACCCTTCACCCATCCACAACATCCCCACACCTGCCCCTCTCCCACCCGTGGCACCCCTGCCCCTCCCCCACCTGCAGTGCCTCCGGACCCCTCCCCAATCTGCATCCCCCACTCCTCTGCCCCTCCCCCACGCGCAGCACCTCCTGAACCTTCCCCATCCGGGACCCACCCCCACTTCTGCCCCCCCTCCAACCGCAGCATCTACAGACACCATCCGCAGTCCCCCCCGCACCCGCTACATTCTGTACATCGTGCCCTGCAGGTGCTGTTCACGCCGTCGCAAGGGGCTGCGCCTCCTTCACCATCGCACGCCCTTTCATTGTGCAATATTTAACCACTAACAAAGGAATGCAGGTAATACTCCATATAATACAAATATTAAACCCCAGAAAGGCATGCAAGGGTTAAGGGGGCGTAGCCCCTTGCGACGGTGTGAAGAGCGCCCGTAGGGCGCGATGAAGCACCTAGTATATATATATATATATATATATATATATTGATAAAGCTAATTATTTATCTTATAACATTCACTATATATTGGTAAGAGACTCAGTACGCAATGGGTGTATGGGGTACCGTAAGGGTACGCACTTAGCGTAGCAGACGCTAGGCCATGGTCGAGACGCACGAGCGGCACGTTCGCTCACGGCTTACGCTGGGTATCGAGCACGCTATAGGCGGTCCGAGTACCGTAATGCTACGCTACTAGCGTAGCGGATGCTGTGCCCACAAGAGGAACACGAGCGGCGCAGACGCTCACAGGATGACACACAGTAAACCTTGTATGCAACACAATGTAACGCTGATTAACCTCAATTATGTAAAAGCCGCTTGAGCGATTGAGACGCTCCGAATACCCTTTGCAATGTAATGATAAACACACAATACCTTGTAAGGTTCCAAAACCTTTATCTAGATGATTTTAGTATGTAAAAGGGGAAAACAGTTACAGCTTATACACTACAGCACTAACATAAACACCTAAACAGAATAACAGAAATTATACAATATACAACAGTTTCTTAATCCTAAACAATAACAGAGAGAGAGAGAGAATGGCAAATACAAACAGAGAATAAGTTGGTTACAGATAAAAACTTACACACTGGGGAATGATCGCTGCGCAGTCCTGGTACCAGCTCTCTAGTTAGTCAATGATGAAAACCGTTGTGGAGAGTAGACTGAGCTGGCCCAGACTGGCTGGCTTATATACACTACATACAGTACACTACAAAGGGGCCTACAATCTCATTGTTCATTGGACACAGGAATCTGTCTTCACATTATAACAAAAGGTCATAGGTTGATTCACACAGGTGGGCTGTGACTATTTCATACTGCTCAGGTGGGAGGGAATCTCAGGATTCCCGCCGCATGGATAATGAATTGCAAATACAGTAAATGTCCATAAACTTCTTATAACCATAACTATTCGCAGGAGCGATTAATCTCTTTCAAACAAACACCGGAATGTTACTAATAATATACTCTACCGTTGCATACTAAACACCACTGCTCAAAACCTGTCTGACCCTTCGTATCATGTAAAGAGGGATTTCTCTGTCCATGAACCAGTTACACTAAACAAACTTACTGATATTATTAAGGAGACCATAACCTATAAAATACACTATTTGGATTAACTATGTAACGATCGAGTCGCCCGCCAGACGCACACAAACTCTATCGTAAATGCACATACCACGCGCCTGAGCGCATGACCGTGGAGGCGCCATCACGCAACTGCGAATATGCGCACGCACGGGAGAGAATGTGCACGTGCAGCGGGCAAGCGCATGGGGTTAGTACAAGGCATGAGAATAACGATATTTTTCGACTTTGACAGTCCACCCTTTGGCAGTCACCAATAACTGCCACTTCCTAAACAAAACAGAAAAATATATGTCATCATGTAAACACCTTTTTATGATTGGGTAAGGGAGGAGAGGAGAAGGTGGGAAAAGTATGACCTAGTGAGACAGTAAAAGCATGTATGTATGAAATCCATGTTTGAGGAGTCATGTATCATCGTGCCGCACGTGTTTTAAATCAAGCTTCGAGGTATTGGGAAGTATACATTTGAATCCTTCTTATCCCGTATCAAGGGTCTGTGGATGGGCTGTCAAACTCTACCGAGCTCTTTTCGGCTTTTGGTTGCAACAAATGGGGGAGCGCATTTAGTTGATGATACATGAAGGGGGGGAACATGTGAATGCTAATATGTGAGAATCACCTGTTGACTATGTGAGATACTACCTGGAGGTTGTAGAGATGAAGATAAGAAACAATCGTTATAAATGCAGTCGTAAACTATGTGAGTTTAAATAAACAATCGCCGATTGAGGTCTTGTCTGATGTCTTGTCTGATGTACATGTTGTCTGATGTCTCTCGGTGCTTTTGCTATAAATAGCGAGCAAAAGCTGTTCCATTGTCCATAAAATTACAGTCTCTAAAGTATTGGGCTTTCGTAAAAGTTAAAGTCACTAGGGATATTGGGGGCTTGTGGCATAGTTCATCAATGGTCTGTATAAAGAGGTTGTCAAATTCTTCTTCCAAGCGGATGTCTTTGTACCTTGGAGGAAAACAAAGGAGAAATGGGTGAAAGAAACGGACCGTGGAATCACATTTTCATCACAACATTGTCTCTATCGTTGGGTCATAAATCAAATTAGTTGTTGTTATTACAGTGTCCTCGCTCCTCAGACTCATCACTCTGGTACTACCTTTACACTTCGTTAAAGCCCGAACGCATCTAAATATCAGACCAACCAATATGACGACTCCCAGAATACACAAGAGAAATTTCCCTACGTCTATTATAATACCTTGGGTCCATTCTCCTAAACCAGAGAACCAATTTCGTGGGTTCAACCATGACACCCAACTGGTCAGCTCATTACCCACAGCAGCGAGTGTGAGATTGTGTTTCCTTCGAAACTCCCACTTCAATTGCAAAATGTCATCCATCTTTTGGTCTATGACCTCGGCCGGGTCCTCGTGCTGTTTGTAATATACGTGCAGCACTTTACACCATATTGAGTTGCTAGGGTGACACAATACCCACCTGTCACTGCTGTGAGATAATTGAGAATCATCCTATGCTGAACCAGCTCTGTTTTGTAGGCTTGTAACTCTTTCCCAGTGTACCTGAACATGTCGTCATACATTTCGGTGATATTGTCTAACAAGTTTGCTAGCGCAGATATATATCTATAATTTATCACTCCTCTGGCGGTACGAGTGATATCTAACGCGAGTAAGAATTGAATCCCGGTGGATTCATGGATCAGATCAGAGGCCGGATGCTCTGTCCTCTCTATCAGGTGCCGTTTAACGACGTGCTCGTAATGAGTGTGAGTGTAGGGAGCTTGGGCACCGCGGTGAATGTCTTTCATTTTGATATGGGATGCAGTCATTACTTCAGGCAGTACCTTTCCAATGTAACACAATCCCTCTGAGCTTGGGGCAAGCCACTTATACGCCTTCCTCCCGCATATGAAATATGCATCATCGGGGAGAACATATGGGACGGAGTATGACATAACCATTTTACAAATTTTCCATGTGAAATCTCCTAACCCTAACTCTCCCATCTGTCTAGTACACGTATCAGTTTGTACGATATGTGCACAGTATCCTGGTGATACTTCTCCAACTCGCATGGTCCTACTTCCTAGAGTGTACCTATACCGGAAATATTTTCCCCTGTTGGCTATCTGGCGTATAAGCTCTGTGTCTATGGGCATTCTATCGGCTCTATATGAAAATGTCATGGTTTGATTACTCCATGACACTTCCCAATTTCCCGGCTTTCGGGGATTGGAAATGTTAAAGCATACTAACGACCTATCCACATGATACTGGTGGAGCTTCAAACTAGGAGGACTAGAGATATTAAACCTCTTGTCCACCGGCCTCCCACCACTTAACTCAAGTACCTCTCCTACAGTTAAAGGGAATGGTACTAGTCCTGATTTGCTATGACCTTGAGGTACTTGAGAGCATACCCAACAGTCTGTCTGGTTTAACACTTTACCCACTAAGGAGTGATAGTCACCCAATGGATGCCGGTCCATGTGGACATTAAAACTGGACTGACATTTCTTGATGCACCCATCCTCAACTATATTGTCACAATGCCTACAGATGCAGTTCTCTTCAGCTAACAATCCTTCACAATTCCTTCTATTGTCAATGCTACCAGATCGTTTTCTGATACTCGCCTTTACTCAGTGATTATGTTGCTCTTGGAAAACTACGCCTCCATCCTGGTCATCAGAACCCATTCCAGATCCTTTCTCGACCTCCATGGTACTCTCACCGAAACAGACTGCTCTGGTCAACATCATGGTCAACAGGAAAATCCGGATCACAGTCTCTTAGGGCAAGTCCATCTTATAGGAGGAAAAGGAGAAAAATAAGAAGGGGGAAGGAGAATAGGAGGGAGATGGGAACTGGAGAAAATAACAAAAGGGAAAAAGAAAATCTGGCTCGACAAATGCCTCCGGTCTTATTATTCTCAGCGCTCAGGTGTCAACTCAACCTTCCCGGAACAGACACTCTAGTGATACAACCTCTACCGTCTGTTCTTTATCACAGGACCTCTTTGGGTCAGCAACCTTTTTGCAATGAGACGAATGGACCCAAGTCTCTCTCTCGGCAACCTTCAATGCTGTCGTGCTGGTCAATAAGACTTGATATGTTCCTTCCCATCTGTCAATAAGGCAACCTGAGCGTAGAAAATTCCATATCATTACATAATCCCCAGGTTCAATGTCATGACAATTACTGTCTGGCAAATCAGGAATCACCAACTTTAGATTATCATTCTGATTCCTCAATTGCTTACTCATCTTAACCAAATACTTTACAGTTACTTCATTGTTACATTTCAAATCATCCTGGGGGTTAATCATAACATGGGGTTGTCAACCAAACAGAATTTCAAAAGGAGACAGATTAAGAGGGGACCTGGGAGTGGTTCTGATGCTGTATAATACGATTGGCAAAGCTTCGGGCCACAACAATCCTGTTTCAGCCATTACCTTGCTTAATTTGTTTTTAATAGTGCTGTTTACTCTTTCCACTTTCGCACTCGCCTGGGGGCGGTACGGAGTGTGCAGCTTACTATTAATTCCCATCAACTTACACATTGCTTGAAAAACTTCACCTGTAAAATGGGTACCCCTATCACTCTCAATGATTCTAGGGATACCGTACCTACACACAAATTCCTGCACAATTTTCTTTGCAGTAAACACAGCAGTATTTGTGGCCACGGGGAATGCTTCAACCCAATTTGAGAACACGTCAATACAAACCAATACATATTTAAAATTTCTACAAGGTGGCAATTGTATGAAATCAATTTGCATTACCTGGAAAGGACCATCTGTAGGAGGGATATGGGATGGCTCTGTTGGTATTGCCTTTCCGATATTCTTCCTCAAGCAGGTGAGACATGTCATCGCTCTTTTACCCGCATGAGAAGAAAATCCTGGGGCGCACCAATAAGCTCTTACCAACTTACACATTCCTTCTTTGCCTAGATGAGTCAGCCCATGTGCCGCTTCCGCTAGACTTGGAAGGTATGCTCTGGGTGCCACTGGCTTACCCTGTCCATCTGTCCAGAGTCCTGAGGACTCCTGGCCATATCCTTTTGACCTCCAAACTGCCTTTTCTTGTGGTGAACATAAATTTTGCATTTCATATAATTTCTGTGTGTTTACAGTATTAAATACCATCAGTTGTGTGCTGTCTGTCTGTATGGGGTTACTGGCTGCTGATTTAGCAGCTTCGTCTGCTCGGCTGTTACCAAGTGATACCGGGTCTTGGCTATATGTGTGAGCTTTACATTTGATAACAGCCACTCTGTCGGGTTCCTGTATCGCTGTTAGAAGTCTTTTGATGTGGGCTGCATGTGCTACGGGTGTGCCAGCTGCCGTCATGAAATTTCTGAGGCGCCATAGGGCCCCAAAATCATGGACTACTCCGAAGGCGTACCTAGAATCTGTGTAGATATTGGCTGATTTGCCTTTAGCCAATTCGCATGCTCTGGTTAGGGCAACCAGTTCAGCAACTTGTGCTGAGTGTGGTGGGCCTAGGGGTTCCGCTTCTATGGTACCTTGGTCATCTACGACTGCGTATCCAGTACACAAGTCTCCCGAGTCCGTCTGTCTGTGACAACTGCCGTCAGTGTAGAAAGTAAAATCTACATCTTCCAGTGGGTTGTCACTGATGTCAGGCCTTACCGTGAAATTTTAGGTCAAATATTCCATACAATCATGTGTGTCATTTTCCTTACAAAATCCTCCTTCACCATCATTCTCATCCTCCACCCTTTGTGCCTGTCCAGGCACACCTGGGAAATATGTTGCCAGATTTAGTGCGCTGCATCTCCTTATAGTGATGTTTACGGGGGCCATCAACGCCAATTCCCATCTTGTAAACCGTGCTGATGAGACGTGTCTGGTTTGGGCAGAATTTACTAAAGCAGACACTGCATGTGGTGTATGAATTGTGAGGTTGTGTCCTAGCACTACATCTTCGCTTTTACTTACTAGCAATGCTATTTGCTGCAACACTTCGCAAGCATGTGGGGAGGGATCGCGCTACCGTGTCTAGCTGAGCGCTATAGTAGGCTACCGGCCTGCTGGCATCACCATGCTTCTGGGTTAAGACACCTGCCGCGCACCCAGCACTCTCTGTTCCGTACAGCTCAAAGGGTTTTCCATAATCTGGCATGCCTAATGCTGGTGCCTGCGTTAGGCACTGTTTAAGTCTCTCAAATGCCATCTCAGACTCGTCTGTGTGCGAAATCCGATCAGGTTTGTTTGAGGAGACCATCTCCAGTAAAGGCAAGGCCAGTATGGAAAAACCTGGGATCCAGTTACGGCAATACCCACACATTCCTAAAAACGTTCTACTCTGTTGCTGGGTTTGTGGCAGAGTCATGTCACAAATTGCTTGAATTCTATCAGCGGTGAGGTGTCTCAGTCCTTGTGCCAGACAGTGTCCCAAATATTTTACCTTGGTCTGGCATAATTGTAACTTGTCTTTGGAAACCTTGTGTCCGGTGTCTAAAAGATGAAACAGGAGTTGTTTCGTATCTCTCAGGGACGATTCAAGTGAATTTGAACACAGCAGTAGGTCATCTACGTGCTGTATTAATATTGATCCACTCTCAGTTTGAAAATACTGTAAACAGTCATGCAAGGCCTGTGAGAAAATACTTGGACTGTCAATGAAACCTTGTGGTAATCGAGTCCAGGTGTACTGAACTCCTCTGTATGTAAATGCGAATAAGTATTGACTGTCAGGGTGCAGAGGTACCGAGAAGAAGGCGGAGCAGAGGTCAATCACAGTGAAAAATTTGGCAGTGGGAGGGATTTGCATAAGGATGAGAGCTGGATTTGGCACTACGGGGAATTGACTCTCAACTATTTTGTTGATCCCTCTTAGATCCTGCACTAATCTGTAACCCCTCCCCCCACTCTTTTTAACAGGGAAGATGGGACTATTGGCAGTGCTGGACGTCCTTACCAGAATGCCCTGTTGTAGCAAGCGTTCTATTACAGGGTAAACTCCTAACTCCACCTCTGGCTTCAGAGGGTATTGTGGGATTTTTGGAGCTATCCTACCATCTTTTACTTGTACAACTACTGGGGCTACGTTTGCCATTAATCCAGTGTCTTGTCCATCCTTGGTCCAAAGTGATTCCGGTATCTGGGAAATCATTTCCTCTACTTTGGATGGACACCTATTTACAATAACAGTGTGTGACATTAATCTTGTTGGGGAGTCTAGCATATCCTGCACTTCCTGAGCGTGGTTTTCGGGTATGTCCAAGAACACACCTTCAGGAGTACAATATATGACACATCCCATTTTGCACAGTAAATCTCTCCCTAGGAGATTAGTCGGAGCCGATGCAGCCAGCAGAAAAGAATGCTTGGTGTGCAAAGGCCCTATCGTAATCTCTGCAGGTTTGCTTAAAGGGTAGTGTTGTACTACTCCTGTTACTCCCATGGCTGGAATTGTTTTACCAGTGGTTCTCATGCCCACGGTCGAATTTATCACTGACTTGGCCGCCCCCGTATCTACAAGAAAATTTTGAGATTTACCAGCTACATCAATTGTGACCTCGGGTTCACTTCCAAGGCTCGCAATTAATTTCACTGGCTGCAGACTACAGGTGTGGCCCCACCCCTATTGTATGTGGTGACTTCCCTGCATTGCGCTGGCAGCTATTACCTGTGAAGGGGGTAAATGGGAACTATCAGAGACTTGCCAGTCTCTTCTTGGGGGATACCTTTTTGTTTCCCCTGCGTGTGGCTCATAACTCCGTCTCTGCGGTCCTTGATCCCAATTCCGTGTGTCATGTCGTTGTCTAGGGGGTTGATATGATTTTTGTGCACTTTTCAATCTACAGTCTCGTGCAAAATGTCCCTCTTTATGACAGTAATAACAAGTTACCACATTTGACTTACCCACAGGGGTCTGAGACTTATGCTGAGTTGGCCTTGTGGTAAGGGCCTGTATACTTACGGCCATCAGCTTATCACTCTGCGACTCCCTGTGTCTGGTGATGTTCCGATCATGATCAATAGCGGCCTCTCTCAAAGTAGCCACCGACAAACCTTGCCAACATGGTTGGGTGGTCTGTACCCTCGTCCTCAATACTTCCTTTAAACCATCCATTAACACAGATACTGCTACTTCTCTATGATTCACATTTGTCTTAATGTCTTCTATCCCTGTATACTTAGCCATTTCCTGCAGTGCCCGATGAAAATAATCAGCAGCTATTTCTCCCTCCTTTTGCTTGATGGAGAAAATTTTGTTCCATTTAGCAACAGCTGGGAAATATACTCCCAGCTGCAAATTAATTATTTTCACATTATCTTGATTGTACTCCTCAGTAAGGGGTACCTCTTCATCTAGTCTACAGTCAGCTATAAATCTCACTGAGTCGACATTGGAGGGTAAACATGCCCTCAGCAATATCCGCCAATCTTTGTTATTGGGCTCCACAGTATTTCCTAGCTCTCTAATGTACTTCTGGCTTGCAACTAGATCTTTCCTAGGATCAGGGAATTCAGACGCCATTGATCTTAATTCCGTTTGGGAAAAGGGGCAGTGCATGGCGATGTTTCTGACAGGAGTGACTCCTGAAGTGTCAGTTTTCCCATTTGGTACTGCAATTACCCTAACGGGATTAAGTTCAATAACATCATTCTGAGTAGATTCTACAACATGTGGTGTAATGGTTTCTGCATAGTGTACAGTGCCGTACTTACCAGTTGATACGACCTCACCTGTCCCTCCACTAGGGGCCTTTGATACTGCTCTTACTGGTTGGGATGTGCCCACTGTTGTTTCTGCTATGGTGGCTGCTAGAGAGAGTGCCGATATTGTTGTGGGTTCATCCTCTTGGTCACAATACTGGGGAAAGTTTAAAACAGGGTACAGCTTGCACGAGTTAGTATTAGCATCAACAATCTTAGTTACATTATTCTTAACATCTATACAGTTACTAAGTGCATGTTTATCATACACCAGTGTGCCATTCTCTGTAACCACTTTCTCTCCCGTTATGTATGGTGGTGGTGATGCGGTGGCTATCAGTTTCCTGATAGGGTTAGATCCAGCCGCTTGAGCCAATCCTCTTTGTATTTCACCTTCCTGTTGCCATAATTGTAAATAATCATAATGTTTGATCCGTCTCTTTGCAGATTTAATGAGACATATCCTTCTCCTTAGATTTTGTAACACCTCGGGGCTAAAACTGCCTACCCGTGGGAACTTTTCCCCGTCATGCACAGTCATTCTTTCCCATTCATCGCACAAAACCTCTGTGTGTGAACCGTATTTCTCACACATGATATACCTTGCCGACCCGATTGGCCGGTTTACTAAATCAACCTGAACCAGGGTTGATCGCCCCCTACCTGAACAACTGGCCCCCATCTTTGCAGGTGTTGCTTTCACTACCTCTGATCTTCAAATCAGGGTCTTCAGCAAACCCTTACAAAAACCAAGATGTCCGGGGTAGGCCGACGGTGAAAGTTTACCGAGTACCTTCACTTACTCGCCCACGTCGACCAATACGCCCACACACTGCCTTAGCGCTTGCGTACTCAACCTAGGGCCCCTGCAACCTGAACCTCTATTTACTGGAACGTGTGGGTGTGATCCGAAGAGCACTTAACCCTTCCCAGTAAATATCAGTTGCTGGAGAATTCCTGAGTGACCAGCGAACCTCCCTTAAAATAATTTTTTTTTACACAAATCGCGTTAGAATGTACAAATAGCGTTTATGACCCCTCTAGCGTACGCAAATGGTACTGGGTCAAGTTACAAACTAATGCACACAATTACATGCGGTACAATCGTTCTGCACATAAGCAACTAATCTTATGTGCGGAACGACCAGTGGAATCGAAAATTGTGGCTGCGAATTCCTTCAGCCAGAGCTTAATGGCCTATATGGGTATTGCACCAACCCTCCTGGGGTTGTGCTTCTTGACTCTATCTATAGCGGACTTCCTAGTCCGCTGTACCTAGACCTCCTGGTCTGTCTCTGGACCTCCTGGTCCGTGACCTCCTGGTCTACTATACTCTAATGCTCTTATTTTAATATGTTTAACAAGGGATGCCTCCCAAGCCACCGCGCTGTCACTTTCACGAATGTACCTCACGAGAACTCGATTTCCTGTGGTTCCACCCAAAAATGAGAAACTTATATATATGTATACACACTCTTTCACCTCATATACTCTTTACTTTTGTTTCTGCGCAGAAATCCCTTTCATTCAGTATCGCCGTCTAGTCCCGAAAGGAGTTACAACTAGAGAAGGATTATTTACGCTAAAATTTAGGACACTGAGATTGAATTGCGCATTTATCGCGTTGCCTCCGTATCGCCTACTAAAAAATACTATCGTGTGATTTGTATTATGTGGGCGTACCCATACGCTCCGTTGCGTAATATACGCTACGTGCGTCGGCCCTTGCGTACGCTAGTCCCGCCCTTTGTTAGAGACACGTGTACGCAGGCCAGACACGTCCACAGTAACACAAGTAACATGTTTCTATCAATGCAAATTATATTTAACTGTAATCATTTACTGAACACCACACAGAACTTCCTTGTATCTTAGGCAAGCCATGTGCGTGTTTTACAAATTTCTTCCTTACGTATTAATTTTACTTTTAACTACCAATAGCAACAAATCTTTCTCAGCACGTTATCAATGATAAATGGCAAACAGGAAAGCGAGATGTGAAATTACACAAATGACAAATGCAGGTGTGTGCGTGTGTTGCGTACGCAATGTGTATCAAACAGAAATAAAACAGTTTTAAAAGACAATAGCGTACTGTTCTTACCTTCCGGTTCCGGATTCCACCAGCACTCCTACAGCGTAGCGATGCAGGCGCTTATCTAGTCAGCACTACCGTATCCCTCACCACCAACACGGATACGAAGGGATACGCCTTCCCGCCCTTTGCTGACAGAAAAAGTCTGCTTGTGTTCGCTAGAGCTGATATGTGGAGGACGGACGAGCCCCCAATTGATAAAGCTAATTATTGATCTTATAACATTCACTATATATTGGTAAGAGACTCAGTACGCAATGGGCGTACGGGGTACCGTAAGGGTACGCACTTAGCGTAGCAGACGCTAGGCCGTGGTCGAAACGCACGAGCGGCACGTTCGCTCACGGCTTACGCTGGGTATCGAGCACGCTATAGGCGGTCCGAGTACCGTAATGCTACGCTACTAGCATAGCGGACGCTGTGCCACAAGAGGAACATGAGCGGCGCAGACGCTCACAGGATGACACACAGTAAACCTTGTATGCAACACAATGTAACGCTGATTAACCTCAATTATGTAAAAGCCGCTTGAGCGATTGAGACGCTCCGAATACCCTTTGCAATGTAATGATAAACACGCAATACCTTGTAAGGTTCCAAAACCTTTATCTAGATGATTTTAGTATGTAAAAGGGGAAAACAGTTACAGCTTATACACTACAGCACTAACATAAACACCTAAACAGAATAACAGAAATTATACAATATACAACAGTTTCTTAATCCTAAACAATAACAGAGAGAGAGAGAATGGCAAATACAAACAGAGAATAAGTTGGTTACAGATAAAAACTTACACACTGGGGAATGATCGCTGCACAGTCCTGGTACCAGCTCTCTAGTTAGTCAATGATGAAAACCGTTGTGGAGAGTAGACTGAGCTAGCCCAGACTGGCTGTCTTATATACACTACATACAGTACAGTACAAAGGGGCCTACAATCTCATTGTTCATTGGACACAGGAATCTGTCTTCACATTATAACAAAAGGTCATATGTTGATTCAAACAGGTGGGCTGTGACTATTTCATACTGCTCAGGTGGGAGGGAATCTCAGGATTCCCGCCGCATGGATAATGAATTGCAAATACAGTAAATGTCCATAAACTTCTTATAACCATAACTATTCGCAGGAGCGATTAATCTCTTTCAAACAAACACCGGAATGTTACTAATAATATACTCTACCGTTGCATACTAAACACCACTGCTCAAAACCTGTCTGACCCTTCGTATCATGTAAAGAGGGATCTCTCTGTCCATGAACCAGTTACACTAAACAAACTTACTGATATTATTAAGGAGACCATAACCTATAAAATACACTATTTGGATTAACTATGTAACGATTGAGTCGCCCGCCAGACGCACACAAACTCTACCGTAAATGCACATACCACGCGCCTGAGCGCATTACCGTGGAGGCGCCGTCTGCAACTGCGAATATGCGCACGCACGGGAGAGAATGTGCACGTGCAGCGGGCAAGCGCATGGGGTTAGTACAAGGCATGAGAATAACGATATTTTTCGACTTTGACAATATATATATATATATATATATATATATATATACATGTAGAAATCCACACAAATCCACATATCAATAGTTCAGCCAGGTGGTGCTCAACTCCAAGGAAAAATTCCAATAGACAGTCATATGGGAAAGAGGGCACTTACCAATTTTTATAAAAGCGTCAAAAGGTCATTTATTGCGGAGACAGCATAGTAAAGTCGACGTTTCGATCACATACAGTGATCTTTTTCAAGATATCATTGAACAATACAGGAAGCAGGATACCAAGAGCAGCATGTGGAAGCTGAATCAATTCTATTTGATCAACATTTGAATGATGACGCTGATGCACAGCCAATAGAGTTTCTATACAAGGAGTGGTTGAGATTGGAACAAAAAGAAGTGGATTATTTATATCACGGCATCACACTAAGTGACTATTACAAGGAGAAAAGGATACCTCGCGGTTTCAGGATAAAAAAACTCTGCAACTGTAGGCCGCTATAACATAGCCTTTTGTAAAAAATGGATAGCTGTGCTAAATAAGTGCAGTTTTGATTTGTTACTTTTAGTATAATGGAGGAGTCAGCAAGGGAGCTTAGTGTATCTAAAGAAAAAATAGCTGCTTTTGAGATACAACATGGTATAACTTTTGCGCAAGACACGGGTACTAATTGGCTAGAGAAACCAAACAGCCAAATTGCCATATACAAACGGGACTTAGTGCAATTTAAAAAACAAAAGTTGTCTAAAGTGAATGCTGATTATGAAACCAACAGGGTATATCAGTGAGCCAGCAATACACGTAATGATCGGTCGCGGTCATATAAACAACGAAATTACAGACAGCTGTGGCAATCTGACTCTTCACAGGAGAGAATGAGTAACAGTGATACAGACGGTATGATTGATGGACAGGTTAATACTTCTAATTCCCCTTTAGGGGTACGAACCCGCCGGGGACGCGGCAGAGGAGAAGGTGGACCAGGAGATGCGGCCAAAATAAAAGAACGAGAAGAGGGAGAACGCCACTACAAACGAGGAGATAGTATTAAACCTGTCCTCACATCCTCTAACAGCTACAGAGGTCAGTGTATTATCGAAAGGACTTTCGTATGTACCCACTGTTCACTTTGACACAATGCAGTGGGAAATAGAAAAATATTGTTTAAACAGGAATTTAAAATTGCATGAACATTTTCGTGGTTCTAAAGCACAACAGAATGCTCAGAAACAGGATGAACTGCCTTCTCAATTATTAAAATTACAAAGGCATTCTAAATTTGACCCCGTATTGAGTAATGCTGCTATAAAAACATATAATCGTATGCTGGATGAACATGTATCATCCAATATATTACCAGGATTGTATGATGATAAGCGCATGGTGAATAATTTGAGTAGGGAAGAATACAGCGCATTAAAGGGTTTTAACACAATATACTGATATCACGATTCGCCCCGCTGATAAGAGTGGGGTGATAGTTATTCAGGATATAGATGATTATAAGGCTGAATCAGAACGACAGTTGAGCAATGTTTCTGTGTATAGGAGGCTTAATGGTGACCCGACTGTGATTTTTGATAAACAATTGAGATGTATGTTGCAGCTGGCGGTGGATGATGGCATTATTAGCAGTGAGTTGATGGCAGCTTTAACTACAGAACATTCGGTGGTACCTGTTCTGTACTCACTGCCAAAAATCCACAAATCTATGGTTTGTCCTCCAGGACGCCCTATTATATCTGCCCGTGGGGGTTTATTTCAAAAAGTGTCTACATATCTGGATGCCATGTTGCAGCCATGCATTGTCATTCATGAGAGATATGTATTGGATACAACAATGTCAGCGGTGAGGTTACTTTCGGTCAACCGCTGGCCACAAAGTTCCCACCATTGGTTACAATGGAGCGCATAGGTAAGGGATGCATTGTAAAGGGAAGTATCTTGTTCAGGGCAGGACAGAGAGAGACTAGGAGAGAGCAGTGAGTCAAACAGGGAAGATAGGGAAGTGGAGTCAATAGCCTCAATGTTGCGCTAAGTGATGGTAGTCTTAGGTGGTAAAGATGGGGAAGCAGATAGAGATAGGTTAAGAGTGAGCAGGTGATGGTCAGAGATGGGGAACAGGGAGTTAGAGAAATCAGAAAGATCACAGCGTTGAGTGAAAACCAGATCCAGTGAGCTTCCACTCATATGGGAGGGGGAGGAGGTCCACTGGGAGAGACCAAGAGTAGAGGTGAGGTTAAGGAGTTTAGAGGCAGGTGATTTTGTGGGGATATCGATAGGGAAGTTGAAATCACCTAGGACAATGGAGGGAATGTCAAAAGAGAGGAAGTGAGGCAGCCAGGAAGCAAAGTTGTCAAGGAATTTGGAGGGCATGCCAGAGGGGCGGTAAATGACAGCTACTCGAAGATAAACAGGTTGGAAGAGGCGTATGGCATGGACCTCAAGTATAGAGAATGTAAGAGATGGTTCTGGTGGTATAAGTTGGTATAAGTAGCTTGAGGGTAGTAGGAACCCAACACCACCACCGTGGCGACCCCCAGGTCGGGGTGTGTGTGAGAATGTAAGACCCCCAGCAGAGAGAGCAGCAGGAGAAACTGTGTCAGAGGGAGTAATCCAGGTTTCAGTGATGGCTAGGAGATGCAAGGAATTTGAGATGAAAAGGTAATGGGTGGGGACCAGTTTGTTACAGACAGATCTGGTGTTCCAGAGGGCACAGGAGAGAAGGAGAGAGTCTGAGGGAGTGATGTGAATGAGATTATCAGGGTTGCTGTAGCAATGAGGTGAGATGGATTAAGAAGACAGGGATACAGAGGGTGTAGTGAGGGTGCTTGCTCCTGGGCTAGGAAGGGACACTGCAGCAGTTGAGCATGGAGGGAGTAAAGTGTGGTACAGGGTGGTATGAGGTGAGGTAGGTAGAGGAGGGAGGGAGCAGGGCAGAGTGGTGGACGATTGGGCCCAAGGTAGGGTAGAGGTGAATGACAGTGGGGTATCAGTGGAGGAGTGGAAGTGAGGCAGTGGAGTGGATGGGAGATAAAGGAGGGGAGAGAGGAGGAAATGTAGGAGACTAGGGGAGAAGGATAGAGGTGGGAGCAGGGGACAGAGAAAAGGATAGGGCAGACAAGGAGAATTGGGGGGTGATAGTGACAGGCTAGACATGCTGTAGTGTGGAGGAGATAAATAGTATGATAAATTTGGAAATAGGAGTGGTGGATGTAAGATGAACAGAGCAGTAGGATAGCAGAAATACAGGTGAAAGTACACTGTTGGAAGTGTTCAGTGACAGTAATTTGATTACAGCAGAAAGTTTATGTGGTTGCAGATATTATAAGAGTAACTCATATATAAAAGCTTGGATTATAAATTCTTGAGAACCCACCAAAATACCCTTAAAGTCCGGCCAAGATTGTAGAATGCGCAGTAATGGGTCCAAAGCTATATTAAACAGCAGTGGTGATAGTGGGCATCCCTGTTGGGTCCCCCTCGTCATTATAATGGGAGAACTATTTACACCATTAATTACCATGGTAGTTGTCAGTGAACAGTATAAAAAGCCAAATAAGTCAGAATAGGGCCTAGCGAAGTCTCGCAGTTCAAAGATTTTAAGCAGATGACCCCAAAATATGGTGCCGAATGCCTCTTCAGCATCTAGACTTAAAAGCACGGTCTCTGAAGAGGGTAGGTTTGTCAAGTGAGATAAAATAGCCACCAGGGCCGACCACCTTTACTGAGAATCTACCATGGGTGAATCCCAACTGGTGATGTGTTAAAATATATGGCAAGAGTAATTGAAGTTGGTTGGCCATCATTTTTGTTAATATTTTAAAGTCCTGATTTAAAAGTGTTATTGGTAGGGTAAGATGTAACCAATTCTTGGTTATTAGATGGTTAAGGTATAACAATGATATAAGCTCTATTGAAATTTAGGTAGTAAAGTTGACCCTTCAAGTTACCCTTTTACAAGGTAGTAGTCCCCCGAAAAACCATCTGGACACAGGGAATATAGACTACTCTATGGACTGCTGTAGGTTTTAGCTGCTCAGTAGTATATAGAAATATATAATACAAAGCTACAGTAAAGTTTAATATGAGTTAGCAGCTTAGAAGGAGAGCACCAAATAAATGTTCAGGCTTTCAGATATGCTGCATGTCATACACAGGTCCTGGGGTCCAGCTCACCATCTCCACTGTCAGGATGAGAATGTCCTGAGTCACTGTATGGCAGTAGGGGTGGAACTGGAAAGGAGAGAGGGGGGAGGGGAATGGGCTGAGGGTAATAAGAAGGAGAAGGATAACACACAAAGAGGGGAGGTAGGACAGAAAAGGAAGGTGTAGAGAAAAAATACAGTTGTTGTTAAAGTGGGTAACAAACAATATTACTACCGTGGAACAGAGTGTTGGGTGACAGCCATTAGATATCCCAGTGAGGCCATAGAGAGTGGGGTGTAGTTGGCACTAATACTGTAGGGCAGGCATTCCCAACCACGGTCCTCAAGGCACACTAACAGTGCATGTTTTAGTGATATCCAGGCTTCAGCACAGGTGACTTAATTAGTAGCTCAGTTATTTTGATTTAACCATCTGTGCTGCAGCCTGGATATCACTAAAACCTGCACTGTTGGTGTGCCTTGAGGACCGTGGTTGGGAATGCCTGCTGTAGGGTCACCATCAAGGCAGCCAAATCTCTCTACACTATTGAAGCCCCAGGAAAGCATAGCTGCCAGGCCAGAACAAGGAACATCACCTGTAGAGGGGGCTATCAGCCACCAGAGACTCCTTCACAATGCCGGGGATTCAGCACAATACAATCTTCCGCAAGACAGCGGTGCCCAGGAGAACACAATAGACACACTGTCTTATCCACAGGTGCAGCAGCAGGGACAGAGAGCTGCACTATCCAAGCAGGCTGCCAAAACAGCGCTTAGAGCAGTCATGTGGGCAGTCAGGGACCCCAAGGCAGAGGTTGCAAAAGATGATTGCGGGGATCAGACCCCTTCAAAGGGCAGGGACCTAGACCAGCAGAGGAAACTGAGGGATGGAGCGGTCGGTCCCAGAGAAAGGCATTCCTGAGGATGCTGGCATGCCACACTCCAGAAGTAGGTCGTTCTAGTAGTGGTAGCCATCCAAACAATCCAACCACATGTTCCCGCTGTCCATAAACTGTCACAAGGACAATACTGCAGGTGAGGAGGATGCTCAGCAGCGTGAGTCCGACTCCGGGAAAAAGTAACAGAGAGGTCGACATGTGCTTCCAAACTCTCTCTGGAGGGTCTCCATAGTGTCCAGTGCCGATCAGTAGTCCTGAACCTCCAGTTAATGCCCAAAAAGAGCACTTAAGGGGTTAAGGAGCGAGGAGCCCAGTTAAATGCAGCCGCATATGAAGCCCGTGAACCGGAAGTCCTCCAATTGGACATTTCTATACATATTCTGTTTATCATGTTGGCAGTTTGCTTGAGGGCAGTGTCTATCCATATGTCATTTGTACTGATCAACCTTACTACACCATCCTGTTGAGCTTCATCCCCTTTTTATTTTGGCAACATCTTTTGGATTTGAGAATTGGCAAAAAACTGTTTGTGAAAGATAAAAGGTAAATCTCACAGCATCTGCCTGTAAAACATATACTGGATGTGTATTTTGTAAAATATTTTCCCGAAATCAGTGCATTCTCAAACAGTTCAGTTACCACAAAAATATTATATTTAGGAAAGAAGACCCTTAACGGACAGAAGAGAAACCAAATGATTGTTATAAGAAATGAGGTGGTTTAAACTTCTATTATGGGCATAGCATGAAGGAAGTTTAATTGACTTAGACTGCCTCTGGTGTAGCTAGGGTGGTGTCTCTGTTGGACATTATGTATAGGCTTGGGCTGTGGGTCTAAGCCTCTTTGTTCCAGTCTTCCCGCCATCTCTGTCACGATCCGGGTATCTGGACGCCATTTCTTACCCATCAGATGTCTCCTAAGGCTGGCTCAGCGCTCCAGGACCGGATCCCATCTGTTATCCTGACGTCCACATTCCTGCCTCCTCTCCTGTTTCTCTGAGACACTGTTACAGTAGCGCCATATTACATCTGGCATGGCGTCTCCCGCGGCCTCCGCCGCCGTCCCTGAGCTTCTGCATGCAGAGTGTCAGAGTGGCGATTACGTCAGCCGCGGCCTCCGCTGTACCCGCGTGGTTGGATGTGCACTTATCAGCCTGGCGTCTCCTGTCTCCGGTGGCCGGCGCCGCCATTACTGTTTTCATTACCACATGGATTACAAACCAAACTTCCCTCCAAGTGTCTGCATGGGCGCAGCCATCTTGGATGTTGTCAGCTGATCATTTCCACCAATCTATTGTCTGTATTGTTTATCTGCATAATTGCCTAGCCAATCCCTTCCTTGCTGCAGGTATAAATACACTGTGCCTGAGCAAGGAAGGCGTCAGTGCTTTGGTTGTCAAACCTAGTTCCAGTTTGTCTCTCTCCTGTGACTGTCTTCCAGGTTCCAGCTCCTGTCTCAAGACTTCCACTTGTCACAACTGAGGGCCTGAGCTGACGGGAGGCAGCCTCAGTTGTAGGGGCTGAGATGTAACGAACCTGGGGGGTTGTATCAGACCCCTAGACATGTAAGTAACATGTAGAATAACTGCCCGAAGGCGTGACCACGACAACCAGGATAAAAGTCAATGATGTTTATTATGACAAACTCCGTAACACAGCAGCAGTAAAAGGAAACATAAAAGTCAACAGAGGATAAATACAATTCCTGGGTACTACAGGGTGGCAAGGGCCACAGGCACTGGTAGTGTGAGACAGTTCTTATAGTCTTCTAGTTGGAAAGTCCTTACCAGGCCTGACTGTAGCAATGGAGAGAACCCAGGATCGTACCAGCCGGTGTTCCAGGAAAGGCTGGGCTGCTGAAGATAAAACGGCTGCTGTGGATACTGGCTGGAACCAGACTGTTGTTGATACGGAGTGGATACTGGCTGGGACCAGTTAGATAATAAACGAACTTGAGAGCGATGAAATAATAATGAAGTTTGGAGTTTGAGAGCGGTGAAATAATAATACCGGTGGAGAGTGGTAAACTGCAGAAAAGGACACCGGCCCTTTAAGAGAAGCTGTACACTGCTGGAAGCTGGGCTGGAAGCAGGTGATTGTTTGAGAGCGGTGAAATAATAATACCGGTGGAGAGTGGTAAACTGCAGAAAGGACACCGGCCCTTTAAGAGAAGCTGTACACTGCTGGAAGCTGGGCTGGAAGCAGGTGATTGTTTGAGAGCGGTGAAATAATAATACCAGTAGAGTGTGGTAAACTGCAGAAAGGACACCGGCCCTTTAAGAGAAGCTGTACACTGCTGGAAGCTGGGCTGGAAGCAGGTGATAGTTGTAACTGGACACAGGTGAGTCCAGAATGGATCGGAGAGTCAGGCTACACCGCAGATGGAATGCTGGTGCGGGTCTCTATAGCAGAAGTCTGGAGACAGGAGCTGGAACCTGGAAGACAACCACAGGAGAGAGACAAACTGGAACTAGGTTAGACAACCAAAGCACTGACGCCTTCCTTGCTCAGGCACAGCTTACTTATACCTGCAGCAAGGAAGGGGTTGGCTAGGCAATTATGCAACAATACAGACAGCAGATTGGTGGAAATGATCAGATGACAAAATCCAAGATGGCTGCGCCCATGCAGACACTTGGAGGGAAGTTTGGTTTGTAATCCATGTGAGAATTGAAGCAGCAATGGCGGCGCCGGCCACAGGAGACAGGAGACGCCAGACTGATGAATGCACATTTAACCACGCGGGCACAGCGGAGGCCGCGGCTGATGAAATCACCACTCTGACATTCTGCATGTGGAAACTCAGGAACAGCGGGATCCGGTCCTGGAACGCTGAGCCAGCCTTAGGAGGCATCTGAAGGGTAAGTAATGACGTCTAGATACCCGGATCGTGACAGCACCCCCCCCTTTAGGAGTGGCCCCAGGACACTTCTTAGGCTTTAAAGGAAACTTTGCGTGGAAATTTCGGACCAAGGCAGGAGCATGGACGTCTGAGGCATTGGTCCAAGAGCGTTCTTCAGGACCATAGCCCTTCCAGTCAATGAGGTATTGTAACTGACCGTAACGGAAACCTGAGTCCAAAATCTTGGCCACCTCGTACTCGACTCCCCGTTGAGTCTGAACTTTGGGAGCTGGAGGAAGTGCGGAATGAAACCGATTCAGGATCAGCGGTTTCAACAAAGAAACATGAAATGTCCTGGGTATTTTCAAGAAGGATGGTAACTGTAACCTGTAGGCAACAGGATTGATGACTTGTTCAACCTTGAAGGGTCCGATGTAGCGAGGTGCAAATTTCATGCTGGGAACTCTCAACCTCAAATTCTTCATGGACAACCACACACGATCACCCACCTTGAGAGCAGGAACCGCTCTACGCTTCCTATCGGCAAACTTCTTATACCTGAATGAGGCTTTAAGCAGGGCTGCGCGGACGTTCCTCCAGTTATTTGAAAACTGACGCAAGGGGACATCCACTGCTGGAACAGAAGTTGCGGGAAGCGGTTGGAATTCTGGGACTTTAGGGTGGAATCCATAATTAATGAAGAATGGTGTAGAAGAAGATGAGGAATGGTATTGATTGTTGTGGCTGAACTCGGCCCAAGGAAGGAGTTGAACCCAGTCATCTTGAGAGGAAGACACATATATACGGAGGAAGGCCTCCAAGTCCTGATTCACCCTCTCGGTTTGACCATTGGTCTGAGGATGATAAGCCGTGGAAAACTTTAACTTGACTTGGAGGGCTTGACACAAACTTCGCCAAAATTTGGCTACAAATTGTACTCCACGATCCGAGATGATCTCTTCAGGAAGACCGTGAAGTCGGAAGATCTCTTGTATAAACACTTGAGCCAACTTGGAAGCTGACGGAAGACCGGTGAGAGGGATGAAATGTGCCATCTTGGTGAACCGGTCAACTACCACCCAGATGGTATTAAACTTGTTGCAGATAGGTAGATCGGAAACAAAGTCCATCGACAAATGGGTCCAAGGTCGACGGGGAACAGATAATGGAACCAGTTGCCCCGCAGGCGACTGGCGGGAGACTTTGTGTTGGGCACACTTTGGGCAGGAGGCAATAAATTCCATAACGTCCTTCTTCAGAGTTGGCCACCAGTAGGACCTAGAAATAAATTCAAGGGTTTTCTGAATGCCTGTATGTCCAGCAAAACGGGAAGCATGGGCCCAATGCATGAGCTTCTTCCTTAGAACTGGCTTAACAAAACTTTTCCCTGGTGGAGGCGTAGAGTCCATCCCTACCGTGGAGAATGCCAACGGATTAATAATAGGATGCTTGTCTGCAGACTCGGACTCATTTTCTTGCTCCCATGAGCGGGAAAGGGCATCGGCCTTACGATTCTGAGAACCCGGACAGAACTGGAGTTTAAAGTCAAACCTAGAGAAGAAAAGTGCCCATCTGGCCTGACGAGGATTCAGACATTGTGCGCCTTTGAGATATAAAAGATTTTTGTGGTCGGTAAGTATGGTGATTGAGTGGGAAGCTCCCTCCAACAGGTATCTCCACTCCTCCAGAGCGAGCTTGATGGCTAGCAACTCCTGATCGCCAATGGCATAGTTGCGCTCAGCTGGGGAGAACTTCTGGGAGAAGAAACTGCAAGGATGTAGATGTCCATCTTTGGCCCTCTGGGATAACACTGCTCCTACTCCAACGGAGGAGGCATCTACCTCTAAGATAATAGGAGAGTCGGTGTCAGGCTGTTTCAGAACTGGTGCAGAGATGAACCGTTGCTTCAGAAGGTGAAAGGCCTGTGTAGCTTCCTCGGACCACTTGGACGGATTAGCACCTTTCTTGGTTAATGCAGTGATAGGCGCCACAATGGTGGAAAAGTCTCGTATAAATTTTCTATAATAATTGGCGAACCCTAAGAACCTCTGGACCCCTTTGAGGCTTAAGGGAATAGGCCAATTCTGGATTGCTTGGAGTTTCTCAGGATCCATCTCTAGTCCGGAACCGGACACAATGTAACCTAGAAACGGAATGGTTTTAACTTCAAACACACACTTCTCCAATTTACAATAGAGGTGATTGACACGGAGACGGGAGAGAACCTCTTTTACCCAGAAACGATGATCTTCGAGATTATTAGCAAAGATGAGGATGTCGTCTAGATAAACCACGACATGGCGGTACAAGATGTCCCTGAAGATCTCATTCACGAAGTGCTGGAAGACTGCTGGAGCGTTGCTCAATCCGAAGGGCATGACGAGGTACTCATAATGTCCGTCACGGGTGTTAAAGGCGGTCTTCCACTCGTCACCCTCACGGATTCGGATGAGATTGTAGGCACCCCTCAAGTCCAGCTTTGTGAAAATGGTTGCACCACTAACTCTATCAAAGAGCTCGGTAATCAGGGGTAAAGGGTATCGGTTCTTGACGGTAATGTCGTTCAGACCTCTGTAGTCGATGCACGGACGCAGACCACCGTCTTTCTTCTTAACGAAGAAGAAGCCTGCGCCGGCTGGAGAAGAAGATGGTCGGATGAAACCCTTCGCCAGGTTCTCTTTGATGTACTCTTCCATGGAGTGTGTCTCGGGCAGAGACAATGGATAAGTTCGGCCTTGCGGTGGAACCTTCCCTGGAATGAGGTCGATTGGGCAGTCCCATTCTCTATGAGGAGGAAGGATATCAGCAGAGGCTTTACTGAACACATCCGTGAAGTCTTGATATGGAGGAGGCGGAACATCAGTTGACCTGGGGAAGGAAGAACAAACAGGAAGAACTTTGGCTAAACAAGTCTCAGCACAGGAGGAACCCCATGCCAGTATTTGTGTAGTCGTCCAGTCAATTGATGGGTTGTGGAGACGGAGCCATGGAAGGCCTAAAACCACTGGATGTGTGGCTCTTGGAATCACTAAAAAAGAAATATACTCAGAATGAAGAACTCCCACTCTCAGACGAACTGGAAGAGTCCTTAAGGAAATGACTGCGTCAAAAATCTTGCTGCCATCCACGGCAGTCAAAGAGATGGACGAGGACAGTCTCTCGGTGGGTAGGGACCACCGTTTAACATAAGCTTCGGTTATGAAATTCCCAGCTGCTCCGGAATCAAGGAGGGCAATGACGTTCCTGTAACGTTGAGCAATTTGGAGCGACACTGGGAGGTTACAGTCATGAGGAGATGGAGAGGAGATCATTACTCCTAGCCGGCCCTCTCCTTGGCGAGCTAGGATCTGGAGTTTTCCCGGACGTTTGGGACAGGCATTGATAGTGTGCGACGGAGCTGCACAGTAGAGACAGAGAGACTCAGAGAGACGTCTTCGGCGCTCAGCGGGAGATAGACGGGAACGACTAATTTGCATAGGCTCATCCTTGGATGGAGATGGTTGACGAGGAGGAGGAGCAGAAGATTTAGGAGTAGATGATCTTCCTCGCTCGGTTGCTCTCTCTCTGAAACGTAGATCAACCTTCGTGCAAAGAGAAATTAGCTCATCCAACTTAGAGGGCAAGTCTCTGGTAGCTAACTCATCCTTGATGCGTTCTGATAAGCCATGCCAGAATGCAGCATACAGGGCCTCGTCGTTCCATGCCAGTTCGGATGCCAGGATTTTAAACTGTATAAGATACTGTCCCACAGTACGTGTTCCCTGGCGTAAACGAAGAATCTCAGATGAAGCAGATGTTATCCGGCCTGGCTCGTCGAAGATGAGCCTGAATGTAGCTACAAAGTCAGTATAGGAGGATAGCAGGGGATCAGACTTCTCCCATAAAGGTGATGCCCAGTCAAGGGCTGAGCCACTGAGAAGGGAGATGACATAGGCAATTTTGGTACGGTCACTGAAGAAATTGCCAGGTAGAAGCTCAAAGTGGATTTCACATTGATTGAGAAATCCCCTGCAGAACCTTGGAGATCCATCAAATTTTGCTGGCGTTGGAAGATGAAGATGTGGACTGGAAATGGGTAAGGTGGGTGGGGTTACAGCTGGTGTCACTGTAGTGGACGCACCGGACGTGCCAGGTCCACGGAGGGTCGTTTGAATCCCATCCAGCTGTGTAGAGAGATCCTGGAGACAGCGGATGATGTGGGCCTGTGCAGCCTCCTGATGTTCAAGTCGGGCTGCCAGTTCTTGCATCGGCCTGGCCGCTTGATCCTGGTCTCCGGCTGGATTCATTAGGTCAGTGCTTACTGTCACAACTGAGGGCCTGAGCTGACGGGAGGCAGCCTCAGTTGTAGGGGCTGAGATGTAACGAACCTGGGGGGTTGTATCAGACCCCTAGACATGTAAGTAACATGTAGAATAACTGCCCGAAGGCGTGACCACGACAACCAGGATAAAAGTCAATGATGTTTATTATGACAAACTCCGTAACACAGCAGCAGTAAAAGGAAACATAAAAGTCAACAGAGGATAAATACAATTCCTGGGTACTACAGGGTGGCAAGGGCCACAGGCACTGGTAGTGTGAGACAGTTCTTATAGTCTTCTAGTTGGAAAGTCCTTACCAGGCCTGACTGTAGCAATGGAGAGAACCCAGGATCGTACCAGCCGGTGTTCCAGGAAAGGCTGGGCTGCTGAAGATAAAACGGCTGCTGTGGATACTGGCTGGAACCAGACTGTTGTTGATACGGAGTGGATACTGGCTGGGACCAGTTAGATAATAAACGAACTTGAGAGCGATGAAATAATAATGAAGTTTGGAGTTTGAGAGCGGTGAAATAATAATACCGGTGGAGAGTGGTAAACTGCAGAAAAGGACACCGGCCCTTTAAGAGAAGCTGTACACTGCTGGAAGCTGGGCTGGAAGCAGGTGATTGTTTGAGAGCGGTGAAATAATAATACCGGTGGAGAGTGGTAAACTGCAGAAAGGACACCGGCCCTTTAAGAGAAGCTGTACACTGCTGGAAGCTGGGCTGGAAGCAGGTGATAGTTGTAACTGGACACAGGTGAGTCCAGAATGGATCGGAGAGTCAGGCTACACCGCAGATGGAATGCTGGTGCGGGTCTCTATAGCAGAAGTCTGGAGACAGGAGCTGGAACCTGGAAGACAACCACAGGAGAGAGACAAACTATAACTAGGTTAGACAACCAAAGCACTGACGCCTTCCTTGCTCAGGCACAGCTTACTTATACCTGCAGCAAGGAAGGGGTTGGCTAGGCAATTATGCAAATCAACAATACAGACAGCAGATTGGTGGAAATGATCAGATGACAAAATCCAAGATGGCTGCGCCCATGCAGACACTTGGAGGGAAGTTTGGTTTGTAATCCATGTGAGAATTGAAGCAGCAATGGCGGCGCCGGCCACAGGAGACAGGAGACGCCAGACTGATGAATGCACATTTAACCACGCGGGCACAGCGGAGGCCGCGGCTGATTAAATCACCACTCTGACATTCTGCATGTGGAAACTCAGGAACAGCGGGATCCGGTCCTGGAACGCTGAGCCAGCCTTAGGAGGCATCTGAAGGGTAAGTAATGACGTCCAGATACCCGGATCGTGACACCACTATAGAGACCCGCACCAGCATTCCACCTGCGGTGTAGCCTGACTTTCCCATCCATTTGGATTCATCTGCTTCCAGCTACAGATCTACCTGCTTTCAGCATCCAGCTTCCAGCAGAGGTCAGCTCTTCTTAAAGTGCCGGTACCCTTTTCTGCAGATATCATTTATCACCGGCATTATAATTTCACCGCTCTCAAACTCCAAACTTCAGCTCATATTTCATCGCTCTCAAGTTCATTTATTATGTAACTGGTTCCAGCCAGTATCCACTCCGTGCCAACAACAGTCTGGTTCCAGCCAGTATCCACAGCAGCCGTTTTATCTACAGCAGCCCAGCTTTTCCTGGAACACCAGCTGGTACAATCCTGGGCTATCTCCATTGCTACAGTCGGGCCTGGTAAGGACTTTCCAACTAGAAGATTATAAGAACTATCTCACACTACCAGAGCCCTGTGGCTCTTGCCACCCTGTAGTACCCAGGAACTGTATTTATTCTCTGCTGACTTTTATGTTTCCTTTACTACTGCTGTGTTACGGAGTTTGTCATAAATAAACATCATTGACTTTTACCCAAGTTGTCGTGGTCACGCCTTCGGGCGGTTATTCTTCATGTTACTTACATGTCCAGGGGTCTGATACAACCTCCCAGGTTCCGGTACATCTCAGCCCCTACAACTGAGGCTGCCTCCCGTCAGCTCAGGCCCTCAGTTGTGACAGTAAGCACTGACCTAATGAATCCAGCCGGAGACCAGGATCAAGCGGCCAGGCCGATGCAAGAACTGGCAGCCCGACTTGAACATCAGGAGGCTGCACAGGGCCACATCATCCGCTGTCTCCAGGATCTCTCTACTCGGCTGGATGGGATTCAGACAACTCTCCGTGGATCAGGCGCGTCTGGTGCGTCAACCACAGTGACTCCAGCTATAACCCCACCCACCTTACCCATTTCTGCTCCACGTCTTCATCTTCCAACGCCAGCAAAATTTGACGGATCTCCAAGATTCTGCAGGGGATTTCTCAACCAGTGTGAGATTCAGTTTGAGCTACAACCTGGCAATTTTCCCAGTGACCGTACAAAAATTGCCTACATTATTTCTCTTCTCAGTGGCTCAGCCCTTGATTGGGCATCACCGTTATGGGAGAGGTCCGACATCCTGCTATCCTCCTACACTGCCTTCGTGTCAACATTCAGGCGTATCTTCGACGAGCCAGGCCGGGTAACTTCAGCTTCATCTGAGATTCTCCGTTTACGCCAGGGATCACGTACTGTAGGACAATATCTAATTCAGTTCCAGATCCTGGCATCCGAACTGGCATGGAACGACGAGGCCCTGTATGCTGCATTCTGGCATGGCTTATCTGAGCGTATTAAAGATGAGTTAGCTACCAGAGACTTACCTTCTAAGTTAGATGAGCTAATCTCACTCTGCACAAAAGTTGATTTACGTTTCAGAGAGAGAGCAACTGAGCGTGGAAGACCATCTGCTCCAAAATCTTCTGCTCCTCCTCCTCGCCAACTGTCTCCATCTAAAGATAAGCCCATGCAAATTGGCCGTTCCTGTTTAACTCCTGCTGAGCGCCGAAGACGTCTCTCCGAGTCTCTCTGTCTTTACTGTGCAGCTCCGTCTCACACCATTAATGCCTGTCCCAAACGTCCGGGAAACTCCAAATCCTAGCTCGCCAAGGAGAGGGCCGGCTAGGAGTAATGATCTCCTCTCCATCTCCTCAAGATTGTAATCTCCCAGTCTCGCTTCAAGTTGCTCAACGTTATCGGAACGTCATTGCCCTCCTTGATTCCGGAGCAGCTGGGAACTTTATTTCTGAAGCCTATGTTAAACGGTGGTCCCTACCCACCGAGAGACTTCCTTCGTCCATTTCCTTAACTGCCGTGGATGGCAGCAAGATTTTTGATGCAGTTATTTCTCTAAGGACTCTACCAGTTCGTCTGAGAGTGGGAGTTCTTCATTCCGAACTTATTTCTTTTTTAGTGATTCCAAGAGCCACACATCCTGTGGTCCTGGGCCTTCCATGGCTCCGTCTTCACAATCCTACAATTGATTGGACGACTACGCAAATTCTGGCATGGGGTTCCTCCTGTGCTGAGACATGTTTGTTTAAAGTATTGCCTGTCTGTTCTTCCTCCCCCAGGTCGTCTGATGTGCCACATCCTCCATATCAAGATTTCACGGATGTGTTCAGTAAAGCTTCTGCTGATATCCTTCCTCCTCATAGAGAATGGGACTGCCCGATTGATCTCGTTCCAGGGAAGGTTCCACCTCGAGGCCAAACTTATCCGTTGTCTCTGCCTGAGACGCATTCCATGGAGGAATACATTAAAGAGAACCTAGCAAAGGGGTTAATTCGACCTTCTTCTTCTCCAGCCGGCGCAGGCTTCTTTTTTGTAAAGAAGAAAGATGGTGGTCTGCGGCCGTGCATTGACTACAGAGGTTTGAACGACATTACCATCAAGAACCGCTATCCTTTACCCCTGATTACTGAGCTCTTTGATAGAGTTAGCGGAGCTACCATCTTCACAAAGCTGGACTTGAGAGGTGCATACAATCTCATCCGGATCCGTGAGGGTGACGAGTGGAAGACCGCCTTTAACACCCGTGACGGACATTATGAGTACCTCGTCATGCCCTTCGGATTGAGCAATGCTCCAGCTGTCTTCCAGCATTTTGTCAATGAGATCTTCAGAGACATTTTATACCGTCATGTCGTGGTCTATCTAGATGATATCCTCATTTTTGCCAACGATTTAGAGGAACATCGTTTTTGGGTAAAGGAGGTTCTGTCCCGTCTCCGTGTCAATCATCTCTATTGCAAATTAGAGAAATGCGTCTTTGAAGTCAAGTCCATTCCGTTTCTAGGGTACATTGTGTCCGGTTCCGGACTAGAGATGGATCCTGAGAAACTACAAGCAATCCAGAATTGGCCGGTACCCTTAACCCTCAAAGGGGTCCAGAGGTTCTTAGGGTTCGCCAATTATTACAGAAAGTTTATACGAGACTTTTCCACCATTGTGGCGCCTATTACTGCTTTAACTAAGAAGGGTGCTAACCCGTCCAAGTGGTCTGAGGAAGCTATGCAAGCCTTTCATCTTTTAAAACAAAGGTTCATCTCTGCACCAGTTCTGAAACAGCCCGACATCGACTCTCCTTTCATCTTAGAGGTGGATGCCTCCTCCGTTGGAGTAGGAGCGGTGTTATCTCAGAGGGCTAAAGATGGCCATGTACATCCTTGCAGTTTCTTCTCCCGGAAGTTCTCCCCAGCGGAGCACAACTATGCCATTGGCGACCAGGAGTTGCTAGCCATCAAGCTCGCTCTGGAGGAGTGGAGATATCTGTTGGAGGGAGCTTCTCATTCAATCACCATACTTACAGACCACAAGAACCTTTTATACCTGAAGGGCGCACAATGTCTCAACCCTCGTCAGGCCAGATGGGCACTTTTCTTTTCCAGGTTCGACTTTAAACTCCAGTTCTGTCCGGGCTCTCAGAATCGCAAGGCCGATGCCCTTTCCCGCTCATGGGAGCAAGAAAATGAGTCAGAGTCTTCAGACAAGCATCCTATTATAAATCCGTTGGCATTCTCCACGGTAGGGATGGACTCTACGCCCCCATCAGGGAAAAGTTTTGTGAAGCCGATGCTATGGAAGAAGCTCATGCATTGGGCCCATGCTTCCCGTTTCGCCGGACATACAGGTATCCAAAAAACCCTGGAGTTTATCTCTAGGTCCTATTGGTGGCCAACTCTGAAAAAGGACGTCTTGGAGTTTATTGCATCTTGCCCAAAGTGTGCTCAACATAAGGTATCCCGCCAGTCGCCTGCGGGGCAACTGGTTCCACTATCCGTTCCCCGTCGACCATGGACCCATTTGTCGATGGATTTCATTACAGACTTACCCATGTGCAACAAGTTCAATACCATCTGGGTGGTAGTTGACCGGTTCACCAAGATGGCACACTTCATTCCTCTCACCGGTCTTCCGTCAGCTTCCAAGTTGGCTCAAGTATTCATACAAGATATCTTCCGACTCCACGGTCTTCCTGAAGAAATTATCTCAGATCGAGGAGTTCAATTCACAGCCAAATTCTGGCGAAGTTTATGTCAAGTCCTCCAAGTCAAGCTAAAGTTTTCCACGGCTTACCATCCTCAGACCAATGGTCAAACTGAGAGGGTGAATCAGGACTTGGAGGCCTTCCTCCGCATCTATGTGTCCTCCTCTCAAGATGACTGGGTTCAATTACTTCCCTGGGCCGAGTTCTGTCATAACAACCAGTATCATTCCTCATCTTCTTCAACACCATTCTTCACTAACTTTGGATTCCACCCTAAAGTCCCTGAGTTCCAACCGCTTCCAGCAACTTCTATTCCAGCAGTGGATATCACCTTGCATCAGTTTGCCAATATCTGGAAGAGCGTACGATCAGCTCTGCTCAAGGCATCATTCAGGTACAAGAAGTTTGCAGATAAGAAGCGTCGAGCAGTTCCTGCTCTCAAGGTGGGTGATCGGGTATGGTTATCCACGAAGAATTTGAGGTTAAGAGTTCCCAGTATGAAGTTTGCACCTCGCTACATCGGTCCTTTTAAAATTGAACAAGTCATCAATCCTGTTGCTTACAGACTCCAGTTGCCTCCCTTCTTAAAGATACCCAGGACATTTCATGTTTCCCTGTTAAAACCGTTGATCTTGAATCGGTTTCATTCCTCACTTCCTCCAACTCCGAAAGTCCAAACTCAACGAGGCGTTGAGTATGAAGTGGCCAAGATCCTGGACTCACGTCACCGTTACGGTCAACTACAGTATCTTATTGACTGGAAGGGTTACGGCCCTGAGGAATGTTCATGGACCAATGCGTCTGATGTCCATGCTCCTGCCTTGGTCCGGAGATTCCATTCCAAGTTTCCTCAAAAGCCAAAGAAGTGTCCTGGGGCCACTCCTAAAGGGGGGGGTGCTGTCACGATCCGGGTATCTGGACGCCATTTCTTACCCATCAGATGTCTCCTAAGGCTGGCTCAGCGCTCCAGGACCGGATCCCATCTGTTATCCTGACGTCCACATTCCTGCCTCCTCTCCTGTTTCTCTGAGACACTGTTACAGTAGCGCCATATTACATCTGGCATGACGTCTCCCGCGGCCTCCGCCGCCGTCCCTGAGCTTCTGCATGCAGAGTGTCAGAGTGGCGATTACGTCAGCCGCGGCCTCCGCTGTACCCGCGTGGTTGGATGTGCACTTATCAGCCTGGCGTCTCCTGTCTCCGGTGGCCGGCGCCGCCATTACTGTTTTCATTACCACATGGATTACAAACCAAACTTCCCTCCAAGTGTCTGCATGGGCGCAGCCATCTTGGATGTTGTCAGCTGATCATTTCCACCAATCTATTGTCTGTATTGTTTATCTGCATAATTGCCTAGCCAATCCCTTCCTTGCTGCAGGTATAAATACACTGTGCCTGAGCAAGGAAGGCGTCAGTGCTTTGGTTGTCAAACCTAGTTCCAGTTTGTCTCTCTCCTGTGACTGTCTTCCAGGTTCCAGCTCCTGTCTCAAGACTTCTACTATAGAGACCCGCACCAGCATTCCACCTGCGGTGTAGCCTGACTTTCCCATCCATTTGGATTCATCTGCTTCCAGCTACAGATCTACCTGCTTTCAGCATCCAGCTTCCAGCAGAGGTCAGCTCTTCTTAAAGTGCCGGTACCCTTTTCTGCAGATATCATTTATCACCGGCATTATAATTTCACCGCTCTCAAACTCCAAACTTCAGCTCATATTTCATCGCTCTCAAGTTCATTTATTATGTAACTGGTTCCAGCCAGTATCCACTCCGTGCCAACAACAGTCTGGTTCCAGCCAGTATCCACAGCAGCCGTTTTATCTACAGCAGCCCAGCTTTTCCTGGAACACCAGCTGGTACAATCCTGGGCTATCTCCATTGCTACAGTCGGGCCTGGTAAGGACTTTCCAACTAGAAGATTATAAGAACTATCTCACACTACCAGAGCCCTGTGGCTCTTGCCACCCTGTAGTACCCAGGAACTGTATTTATTCTCTGCTGACTTTTATGTTTCCTTTACTACTGCTGTGTTACGGAGTTTGTCATAAATAAACATCATTGACTTTTACCCAAGTTGTCGTGGTCACGCCTTCGGGCGGTTATTCTTCATGTTACTTACATGTCCAGGGGTCTGATACAACCTCCCAGGTTCCGGTACATCTCAGCCCCTACAACTGAGGCTGCCTCCCGTCAGCTCAGGCCCTCAGTTGTGACACTCTCTCCCTTATACTTTTCTTTTTAATCGTTGGCTATTCTTTCTGCGGCATAGAATGGCAGATTACCATTCCGAGTGCAATCATTTACTTTGGGTGCGCTCCCTTTGTTGACTGGTAGTTAACTTAACCCAAAAACATGTGGGTAGTCAAGTTAGGAGGGCGAGTGGATACCCTTGTGGTGTTATAGTTGAGTAGTGCACCTTGGTTGGTATATACCTACAATGCATGTACAGTAGTTGGTGGTTATTGTGGATTATGCCGATTCTGGACGACCTTTCTTTGCCACCATACTTTCCCATAAATATAGATTTAAATAAATAAATAAATAAATAAATAAATATCTAACAGTTTTTTTTTCCAATCTATGTCTCTGTGTCTTTATTATAATTACTATTTGTATTATTATATTGCTGTTAAGTTATTTTCATACATGACAAACTTCAAATGAGAGAACGTTTTAGAGAATACTGTAAAAAGTTTTGTTGCTATAATTCTTAGAACTTTAAAATGGAAAACCCAAGAGCAATGTACAGAGGTGATGTAATGCCATCATTTTCTTCCACTCCCTACAGTCACATCTTACAGGAATGTACACACTATAAATATCAGTCTTATCACTGTAGTGCTCTGTGCTGTCCTGATCTAAGGTGAGTTCTGCTCTTTCTACTAATATGCATTATACTGTACAATGTTACTGATCTGTAGGTGTCATAGTGTGACTTTTATGGTTAATGTAATAGGGTGTGAGAATCAGAATTTAAGAGATTTTGTGGGAGTTTTCATGATTTTGTTATTTATGCATCAATCATTTACACGGAAAAATCAGCCTGGGTTCCCCATGTAAATAATTGGCACATTAAAAAAGAAGAATTCTCACAAAATCTCTTACCTTCGGATTCTTACACCCTATTACATTCCCACCCTTATGTTTTTTTTATGTGTAATTGGTTTGAGATTGCAATAAGAAATGTTTAAGGTAAAATATCTACAATATTTAAGAGACCACTAAGCATGAAATACTGACTCCCTTATATCAGACAGGTACAAGTAATATTTATATAGGGAAGTTATTTGTAATAATATCAGGAGTTTCTAGACACTCATATAAGATAAGGCTCTGTCCACTAGTATAGTGACATCTGACAACACTGATTACAGTATTCGCCTGCACTAAGCTGCATGGTTTAAGAAATCACAATGTAGAAGATTTTAATATCATGGAACTTTAACATGAACAACAATAACAAATTTACTGTCGATTCCTGGCTGTATTAGATATTAATAGATTATACCATCACTATGTCAAAGATAAGTACAGGAGTTCATGCCCAAATATATGCATATGTGTGTATGTATGTATGTATGGATGTATGTGTGTGTGTGTGTGTGTATATATATATATATATATATATATAATGGAGAATGAGGGTGGCACTCACGCAGGCTGTTGCAGGTGTAGAAAAATCAGTTTTATTGATCCGACATGTTTCGGGGACTAGCCCCGTCCTCAGGGCCTTAACAACCCAAACTGAACATGAGACAAACATATATACCCTACCCAAACCATACAATCACGATAAAATGCCACTCACCTGCTCCACGGCGCCATGCTGACTTCCAGACGCCGAACAGCACTGTCACGTCGCTCACCCCTGACGTCATCCAGCAGCGCCGCGTCTCCATCTCCTAGGTAACCAGACGCTACGCTCACTGGGCGCCGGGGGATACTCTGTTGTACCGTGCTGACGACCCGTGATGTCATCTTGCGGCGCTAGTGGTGCGGTTACCGTGGCAACCAAACGAAACTAAGTGATTTAAACAAAACAAGAACATACAAGAATTATAAAAAATATAGTGCATCACTGTCCTACCATCTGGATGATAATGGATTATTGACACATAACAACATGTTACAAAAACTATACTATGCTAAAATACACTAAGCTAGAGTACGCTATAGGTTTCAGATGCTAGCCCACAGAGCAATATGTGGGTCTCTAAAGACTAAACCCCTGATTAAAGAGATTGATGCTTAGCCAAATGATATATAATATAAGGTATGTGAGCTATTACTCACCCTTAAATTATATCATAGTTACTAAGCTATTTAATGTATAAAGATTATGGTCCTTATAGAAAACTCTGAAGGCCAAGGTTTTCATTCAAGCCCCGAGGGGATAGGGTACCCAATTTATAGATCCATCTAGACTCATGTTGTAATAGGGCTCGATCCCTGTCTCCCCCTCTAAGTGTCTTGGGGACATGGTCTTGCCCACATAGGCTAAACCACATGGGCATATCAAAAGGTACACCACATGTGTGGAAGTGCATGTGAGGCGATGTTTAATGGGGATCTTCTTGCCAGTTAAGGGATGATTAAAGGTGTTTCCCGTCATTAGGGTGTTGCAGGTAGCGCAACCCAAACACCTGAAGCACCCCAATTTGGTTCTTAAAAAATGGGTTTCCTGTGCACTGGTGAGTTGGGTAACATCTAATTTAACTATGTGGTCACTGATGTTCCGGCCCCTAGTATAGCTAGGCAACAAAGCGGTATGAGCCAATGATGACAAAGCACCATCCGTCTGTATGATTGGCCATAATGCTTTAGCCTTTTTAATTTTCCTATTCGTGGCCGTGGTGAATTTAGTGACCCAAGGGAGTTTAGAATTGTTATTACTTCTAGGTTTAATTGCGGGGCATAATGCTTGTTTTAAGAACCAAATTGGGGTGCTTCAGGTGTTTGGGTTGCGCTACCTGCAACACCCTAATGACGGGAAACACCTTTAATCATCCCTTAACATCCGTAAACATGTGGTTTAGCCTATGTGGGCAAGACCATACGCCAGTTTCGTGAACGTATGGCCCTACATAGGAGTGCAATTAAAAAAGCATTAGAGAAGGGTCAGAGTGACCAACCTTTTGCTCGCCACTGTTTGGAATTTAAACATGGGGTGGCTAGTATTAGGGCCATCCTGATAGACCATGTCCCCAAGACACTTAGAGGGGGAGACAGGGATCGAGCCCTATTACAACATGAGTCTAGATGGATCTATAAATTGGGTACCCTATCCCCTCGGGGCTTGAATGAAAACCTTGGCCTTCAGAGTTTTCTATAAGGACCATAATCTTTATACATTAAATAGCTTAGTAACTATGATATAATTTAAGGGTGAGTAATAGCTCACATACCTTATATTATATATCATTTGGCTAAGCATCAATCTCTTTAATCAGGGGTTTAGTCTTTAGAGACCCACATATTGCTCTGTGGGCTAGCATCTGAAACCTATAGCGTACTCTAGCTTAGTGTATTTTAGCATAGTATCGTTTTTGTAACATGTTGTTATGTGTCAATAATCCATTATCATCCAGATGGTAGGACAGTGATGCACTATATTTTTTATAATTCTTGTATGTTCTTGTTTTGTTTAAATCACTTAGTTTAGTTTGGTTGCCACGGTAACCGCACCACTAGCGCCGCAAGATGACATCACGGGTCGTCAGCACGGTACAACAGAGTATCCCCCGGCGCCCAGTGAGCGTAGCGTCTGGTTACCTAGGAGATGGAGACGCGGCGCTGCTGGATGACGTCAGGGGTGAGCGACGTGACAGTGCTGTTCGGCGTCTGGAAGTCAGCATGGCGCCGTGGAGCAGGTGAGTGGCATTTTATCATGATTGTATGGTTTGGGTAGGGTATATATGTTTGTCTCATGTTCAGTTTGGGTTGTTAAGGCCCTGAGGACGGGGCTAGTCCCCGAAACATGTCGGATCAATAAAACTGATTTTTCTACACCTGCAACAGCCTGCGTGAGTGCCACCCTCATTCTCCATTGTATTCACTGAGTAATCTACCTCTGGGAGGGCACCGCAGCACCACAATCAGATTGCAAGAGGAGTGCCGGGATTTTCTGTATGTATATATATATATATATATATATATATATATATATTGCACTCCTCAAAAGATACAGCCAAACAGCTTCCTCCATGAACAAAAATACCACACTCCATGGTATTTTCATCAAGACATGTGGCTCAAGAAAAGTACAAGTGATAGCGCTTCATCACTTTTCTTGAGCCACATGTTCTGACTTACAAGGCTTAGCTCCTCGTAACGCTGATGAACTGTAATATTGCTACAGTTTAGTGATAAAGATGTATTCAAAAAATATATGTAAAGTGTAGCTGTATAACAGGTCGTCAGTGTTTCAAGGAGCAAAGTCATGTAAGTCAGGGCATGTGGCTCAAGAAAAGTGCAAGTGATAAAGCACCATCACTTGTACTTTTCTTGAGCCACATGCCCTGATAAATATAGACCATGGAGTGCGGTATTTTCATTTACTGAGGGAGCTGTTTGGCTTTACCTTTTATGGAGTGCATATAATCATATGAAATTCTAGGAAGGCACCCCGGCTGTACTCATTCATTCAGAGTGCCAGTCCACTACCACAAGATATATAGATCACACTGTGTGTGTTTGTGTGTGTGTGTGTATGTATGTATATATATATATATATATATATATGAATAGCAAATATGCCCGGCACTCCCTTGTACCTTAGTATTGAAGTTGCTGCGGTGCCCTCCTGGTGACAATAGCTACTATGCAGAATTGTTGGAAGAAGGCGGCACTCAAACAGGCTTTAGATTAAAAGTTTTGGTCATTTATTTAGACCAGATAGGCCGACATGTTTCGGGGGTGGACCCCCATCCTCAGGGCCAAGTACAGCAAGTGACTAACCCCTTTTAACCACTTATCACACCTTGACAAAGGGGTTAGTCACCCTGAAACGTTGGCTATCATGCTGTGGTTTTTCCAATACACATCGTTACCACAAGATCCCAAGTGCCGCAGTCTTCTTTCCCTGTATCAACAATTTACCGCTGAGGGCACCGGGGCACCTGAGATTTCAGAGGAGTGCCGGGCTGTGCTTCACTATATATATATATATAACAGTGTTAACCACTATTTTGTGGTTACAAGACTCCGAGTGCCGCCTCATCCTTTCTACACTGTATATATATATATATATATATATATATATATATAGGACTCCGCATCTATTTGAGATTCATAAGAAGAATCTGTGCGTGCTAGAGGAACCAAGTATGACAGCGGCCATCTTGTTGCACTGCGGATCAATTAAGCTGTGATGGCTAAGTTAGCATTAGATCTGCACACAATTAAATTCTATCTCAATTCCATGTTAACAGAATAGCAATTCCTCACCTGTATCGGGACGTTAAACAAAGTTTTTCTATGCCTACAAAATACCATTGCACCAACTATGCACTTAAAATCAGTTATTTGAACAAGCAGAACTGGTCAAATTAAAGATTACATGACTAGCACAGCCCACTGAATGGGTGTATCGTTTACAGCAGCGGTATCTAAACACAAGATGACAATGCCAGCTCATTCATAGGCAGGCTACTCTCTGTCTCAAAGGCTTCACTAAGAGGCATACCATTGTCAGTTTGTTAGAAAAACTCATGTATATAATTTCAAAATGGCTTACCCCATTATACTATACTTGGTATTTGTAATTTCCGATAACGCAAGTAACATTGTAGAAGCATTATAAAACTTACCATGTATTGCACACACAATAAACTTGCTAGTTCAGAATATCTTAAAAATAACAGCTCTGTGCAGTAGATGATGACTGTGGCCCTCAACATTTCTGGGATTTTTGGCATTCATCAATCACATGTAGAACATTGCAGCAGCTGCAAATAAAAGTTCCATTTACCATGCCATCAACTGAAGCAAGAGGTATAATCTAGGTGGAATTCCACCCTTTATATACTTTAGTGATTGGAGGAACAGAAACCAGCCATCCAAGTGTACACATCAAGCCATGAGATATAGGAGAACATGGAACCTTAGTCGATCACACTAGAGAATACTCTGTTTTATGCAAGCTACTGAAATATTTTTAAATTGTAACCTATGAAGTGAGGTGAGACACTGCCAGCCAGGTCATACCCTTAATTTAACTATTGGAAAAGCAGCTAGGGAAGCTGAATGAGGAGATGAAACTTTTCTGCTGAGTATGTTGGAGTAGATCAATTTTTTTCTCTCACTTTGTCAGTACCCAAAGGATTGCAGTATCTTGTAATTGGATCAGTATATTTTGGCAACCATGCTATATCCTAGGTTTTAGTCCTATGCAACATCTTTCCAACTGGCACAAAATGTGCGATGCTTTTGCACCAGTGCGGGGGGGACAGACATGCAGGGCAGACTAGCCCTGTGCTGGGCGTCCCCCCGCATGTCTGAGAAAATGAACGTAGATGTGCTAAATTTAGCACATCTACGATCAGATCTGAATTAATGGCCCTATGTCATCTTCCTGGCGTCGGATTCTTGCAGGACTTGGATTCTATATAAGTCACTGTGGCCGTAAATCAGCGCCATATCACGCTAATGTTGAAAGCTGCACTGTACTCTGCTGTAGTGGCTGTTGGTAGTGCTGGGAGTGTATAGGGGGCACGCTGCTGAAAGCTGCACTGTACTCTGCTGTAGTAGCTGTAATTAAGGAGAAGGACTTCAGACTCACAAGTGGCTGTGCTGTGATTGTATAGGGGGAATGCTGCTGAAAGCTGCACTATACTTTGCTGTAGTAGCTCTAATTAAGGAGTAAGATTCCAGACTCAAGAGTGGCTGTGCTGTGACTGTATAGGGGGCTGCTGAAATTTGTGCTATGGTCTGCTGTAGTGTCAATACTGAGACTCCGGACTCACAAGTGGCTGTGCTGTATAATGTGACTGTGTATAGGGGGCACCCTTCACGCTGCTGTATGCTACACTGTACTATTATGTACAGTAAATTGTACAGGTTGGTAGTGGTACGCTTTACCCTATTGTGCTTTGTTCATGTGCATCTATAAGTCCTGTGATCTGCGCAGTTCGAACCAAACTGCAAGTTTCAAAATAGAAAAATAAACAATATACATTATATCTATTGTTTTTGTAATGGTTGGTGCACTTTACTCAAGTGCTCTTTGTTCACATGAATCTATAAGCCCTGTGATCCACACAGTGATCTATGACTTGGCAAATGGATAACTATCAGTTTAGAGAAGAGCAACCAAATACCAGTCCAGCAGCTGCTGCTACCAGTCATGATGACAATGCTAGTCCAGCAAAGTCATCTGCTAATGCTAATGCTCAAGGGCAAAGTGAGTCTAAGTCAGGACACCTAAAATAAAAAGCCCAATATACAGTGTGAAAAAAAGACACCTCTTATAAAGGGAAAGTTTGGTGCAGAAATAAATAAAATGACCAACATGCCAAGGAAAGGCTCAGGTGGTTCTGCAACTGTCAGTGAGGCATCTTCTTCTGCCTCACATGACAAGGATGATGTACACACTGTTGAGGGTGAGGATGGAAATGATGGTGACATATTGCCATTGTAGAGCTGTTGCCTTAAGCTGATTGGTAGCTTGTTTTGTGAGGGCCCAAACAAACCAAGCACTTCAGCCACAAAAGTGGCAGTCCCTGTCACTAAAGTGCTTAGTTTGTTAAATTGTGCATGCTCTTTTTACTATCCAACACAAGGGTGGGTGGTTTCTGCCACAGCTGTGTGGCAAAGTTTCATAGATGTGCTGTTAACTGCCATGTGTTTGTGCCACTGCTCTGTTGCTTAGTAACCAACCAGGTCGCTGCAGCCTTTACCCAATAACGGTAAAAAAAATAATGTAAACCAGGCATTTCCAAACTGTGTCCCTCCAGCTGTTGAGAAACTACACATCCCAGCATGCCCTGACACAGGTTTAGCATTCTCTGACAGCAAAAATGTGTCAGGGCATGCTGGGATATGTAGTTTCACAACAGCTGGAGGGCCGCAGTTTGGACATGCCTGCTGTAAACTGTGAGGTGGTCAAAAGTGACTGGAAATTACTGAAAATGAATGTTACTGAGGTTAATAATCCTCTAAGAACAAAATAGGCCTAGATTATTTGAATTTAGGTGGTCATTCCGAGTTGATCGCTCGCTATTTTTTTTCGCAACGGAGCAATTAGTCGCTAATGCGCATGCACAATGTCCGCAGTGCGACTGCGCCAATTAAATTTGCTATGCAGTTAGGTTTTTTACTCACGGCATTGCAAGGATTTTTCTTCGTTCTGGTGATCGTAATGTGATTGACAGGAAGTGGGTGTTTCTGGGCGGAAACAGGCCGTTTTATGGGTGTGTGTGTGAAAAAATGCTGCCGTTTCTGGGAAAAACGCAGAAGTGTCTGAAGAAACGGGGGAGTGTCTGGCCGAACGCTGGGTGTGTTTGTGACGTCAAACCAGGAACGAAACTGACTGAACTGATCGCAGATGCCGAGTAAGTGTGGAGCTACTCAGAAACTGCTAAGAAGTGTCTATTCGCAATTCTGCTAATCTTTCGTTCGCAATTTAACTATGCTAAGATTCACTAAAAGCAGCTTGCGAGCGAACAACTCGGAATGACCACCTTAGCTTTTTTTGTCACTAAAAAAAAAAAAAAACATTCACACCCAAAACCAGTCACAGTAGTTTCAAAAATCCAAATCCAAAGGCAGATAATGAATCAGAGCCAAATCTAAATCCAGCAAAAATTATCTGGTGCACATCTCTAGTTTAAGCTGAATATGGTGATAGAAACTTTCAACATAATAATGCTACAAAAAAAATATATTTTGTGACCTTTGTTCAGGTGATTTAAATAAAACAACATTCTGTAAACATTCTGTAAAATGCATGTACAGATGTGTCCTCACACATCCATCGCAGCTCCCAATTCACAGCAAGGTGTACCGTAGGGTGCGCTACTCACAATGGGAGGTATACGCATTGTGTGAGGGCACATCTGTATGCAAGTATTAATGTGACAAAACAGTCCAATAAAAGTACATAACTAAAACCTTATTTTTTTTAATCAAAGACAAAACTAACCTAATAATGTAATTGTAAAGACATTTTGTACACGTTTTTAAAGGGTAAATGTGTAATTTTTTTTATAACACATTCACAGCCTTCCCTTAGCTTGACCCCTGCTAATGGCTTGATCTTCAGATTCATTTCTGGTGTGTGGTGTTCGGTGTGGTCAGGTAGTTTCTGAGTTGTGTAGTGTAAAACGCTGCCTCCTGATGTGCTTGAATTGGGTTCAGGTAAGTGAGACAATGGCCCTTATTTCGAGTTGTTCACTCGCTAGTTGATTTTAGCAGCATTGCACACGCTAGGCCGCTGCCCTCTGGGAGTGAATCTTATTTTAGCAGAATAGCGAACGAAAGATTAGCAGAATTGCTATTACATATTTCTTAGCAGTTTCTGAGTAGCTCCGGACCTACTCACAGATAGCGATCAGTTCAGTCAGTTTCGTTCATGGTTTGACGTCAAAAACACGACCTGCGTTCGGCCAGCCACTCCCCCGTTTCTCCAGCCACTCCCGCATTTTTCCCTGGCACGCCTGCGTTTTCCGCAAACGCCGCGAAAACGCTGATTTGCCGCCCAGAAACACCCACTTCCTGTCAATCACACTATGAACACTTCAGCGTGGAAAAAACGTTGACCGCTCGTGAGTAAATCTACTAAATTCTTAGTAAAATCACTAAGTACCATGCGCATGCGCATTTCCCACCTATTCGCATCATAGCGAAAATCAGAAACGAGCGAACAACTCGGAATGACCACCAATATTTGGCTTCCTAAATTCAAGATTGTACCATTAAGGTCCCAAATAGGATTGTTGTGGGTGTCATTCAAGGTACTGTATTTTAAAATCTAGAGGTTGATTCCTGTATCCTTAACAAAGTGTTGTGGAATTGTATATTTTAGTCCTGGATTATTTCCATGTTAATTTGGGTTAGCTCAACGTTTTAGGGATTGAGGTTTCGGTTGTGCCTGTTTTGACCTTTACTGATGACATTAATGATTCTCACTTGTGTGGATAGCAGTGCCAGCTGCTGGATTTGAAAGTTCCCCATCATTTGCCACTATGACATGTCTGGCTGTGGAAGAGGAGGAGGGGTAGGGGCAACTAGTGATGGTGATGGAGGCACTGTGGGCTGTTGCATTGGTGGTGACAGTGGAAACATATTAAGTTATATATTTTGCAGGCAGTCAGCATCAGAGATGGGTTCCAGTGGTTCCACAGTATTATCATCAAAACCTGTGATAGAAACATGTGTTAGTATTGTTTGCTGATTGTGAAGTCCATTATTAATACTGCAGTAATATACATATTTCTAAAAGTGAAACCATTGTGGCTATGGCGTACTTTATAATGACAGATTCATTTAAATTATGCACAACTATGTTCATTCTTGTAGTACTAGGGTGCCCGATACACTGCCCTCCAAGTGCTGTGGCACTACACATCCCAGCACTCACTGCCATAGTGTTGATTTCAGGCCGTGCTGGGATGTCTACTTCAAACACAACTGACCAGGCCATTTTTAAACACACCAGGTACAGACAGATTCATGATATCTGTGTAAGTGTTGGTTGGCACACTCACCTCCAAAAAGAAGAGTTATGGTAGACTTACAGTACCTTTTTTAACTCTCTTTCTGTGAAGTATATAGGGTCCACAGGGAACATCGGGGTGTAATGGGTGGATCAGGAATTCAGGCACCAAACAGTTAAAGCTTTAGCTGTCACAAGATGCTCTGCTTCACTCCTCTATAACCCCGCCTCCAAGCACTGGCAACTCAGTTTTGTTAACCAGTGCATCATGGTGGGCATCCTGTGGACCCTATGTACTTTGCAGAAAGAGAGTTAACAAAGGTAAGTCTTACATAGCTTATTTTCTGCAGCAGGGTACATAGGTTCCATAGGGAATATTGAGGATGTTCCAAAGCAGTATTTCTCTTACGTCCTAGATGATGCTGGGGTCCACATTAGTACCATGGGGTATAGACGGGTCCACCAGGAGCCATGGGCACTTCAAGAGTTTGATAGTGTGGGCTGGCTCCTCCCTCTATGCCCCTCCCACCAGACTCAGTTTAGAAAATGTGCCCGGTGGAGCCGATCACAGCTAGGGGAGCTCCATAGGAGTTTTTCTAGTTGTATCATTTTTCTTAGAGTTAGGCAAAGGGAGGCTGCTGGCAACAGCCTCCCTGCTTCGTGGGACATAGGGGGGGAGTAGTGTCCAACCCTCTGAGGTTAATGGTCACTATCTCTGCTGACAGGACATTAAGCTCCTGAGGGTGATGATCGTTAGCCCCCGAGTTGACCGCTCACTCCCACAGCATGCCGCCACCCCCTAACAGAGCCAGAAGATCGCGGTGGTGAGTAGGTCACCGGCGACCCGACAAGCGGGGAGCTGGTGTGAATGGCGGCAACACTGAAGCTGTGCTCCGGAGGCTAAGCGGTACTGCTGTGCGGCGCTGTGAGGGGCGCCCTGGGCCAGTGCAACACCCTTACACTTATCACTGCATCTATCAGGGTCACTGCACTGCTAGTAATGATACCACAGTCCAGTATAAAGAATGTGCGGAAGAAGCGCCATTTTTTCCCTGCAGAACATCTCACAGAGAATCTGACAGGGAACGCTGACCCTCCACATAACTCCAGTCATCCTGTGCGGTAACAGGGGGTTGTAGAAGGGGGGGGGGAGTGTATTTATAACTGTGTAGTCTATTAAAGGTGCACAGTCAGCGCCAAGCATTTATTCCATAACTGCCTACTGGGGCGCTGTGTGTGCTGGCTCCAGTAACTTTGTGTCTCTCTGAAGATACTTGGGGGAAACTGTGTCTGGCATTTTCCTGTGTGTGTGTGTGTGTATGCAAATCTCACATTACTATGTCCAGGGACTCTGTATCTTGTGTTGCAGAGTATGTATCTTCACCAGAGGAATCCATTCCATGTACTCAGTAATGTAATATTACGTCTCAGCCTTCCGAACCCGAACCCCAGTGGGTGGCTTCTATTAAGGGAATGATATCCCAGATTTCTACTAGGATAGGTCATACTGAGACTGTAACACAGGTGTTAAAGAAATCTGTGGAGGTTTTGTCTGGTTCTGTCCCCACTACCGCAAAGTCCCCTAGTATATACCCAAAGAAATGTGCGCTTGCCCAAATTATGCAGGTCGACACGGATACTGACTCTGACACGGCAGACGGTGATGTGGATATGCGGGGGGGTGAGGCTTCCCTTGCAAAGGGGGTGCAACTCATGACTGAGGCCATTAGGGATGAGTTACACATTACTGACAAGCCACCTGAGCAGGTTGAGGAGGCTTACTTTACTGACAATAAGAAAGCCTCCCTGACCTTCCCTGCATCTAAAGAATTAAAAGCATTATTTGAAAAATCCTGGGAAAACCCAGAGAAAAAATTCTAGATCCCAAAAAGGGTTCTCATTGCTTTTCCTTTCCCTGAGGATGATAGGAAAAAATGGGAAAACCCACCTATAGTAGACTCTTCTGTATCTAGACTGTCTAAAAAGGTGGATTTACCTGTCCCTGGGTCTACCGCTTTGAAAGAACTGGCAGACCGCAAGATTGAAACTATGGCCCTCATTCTGAGTTGTTCGCTTGCTAGCTGCTTTTTGCAGCATTGCACACGCTAAGCCGCCGCACTCTGGGAGTGAATCTTAGCTTTGTAAAATTGCGAACGAAGAATTCGCAATATTGCGAAAAGAAATTTCTTTGCAGTTTCTGAGTAGCTTGAGCCCTGCTCATAAATAGCGATCAGTTCAGGCCATTTCGTTCCTGAAAAAGAAATCACTTATGTGAGAGAGCGCAAGCAAATTTTAAACAATTTTATTTTGTATTAAAAATATATAAAAATTTTTAATATAACATCATTATATGCATAAATTGCTAAATGCCTTTGAAACGTATGATTGCTATTTCAACACAATAAAACTACCATAGATTAGAACCATGTGTCCATTATTAGTGGATTGATTGACACCACCTGCCACTAGTTTGCAGGGTTATCCACTCCGTTCCTTTTTTGACACTTTGTGGCTAGAATACAGTCCAATGTCCCGCATCAACAGATTCTAAGCTTTTTATCCACAGTATTGTTATATTATGTTGTTACAGGTGGAACTTCATATATTGTGTCTCTTATTCATGAATTTATTATAGCGGGTATATCCATGGTTAGATTCAAATGGTGTAGATTATATTCATAGGTAAACAGACTTATATTCACCTGCAGGGATTTCCTCTCTGAACCCTTGACACTTAGGTGGTATTGTGTCTGGTAGTACAGGGATGATAAGGGATTTAGAGGATATATCTCACCTCACCATTCACAGATGTTACTGTTGTCGCTCTGTGTATATCCGTGACCGGTCAGCATAGATTTCTCCTTGTTGCTATATTCCACATACAGCTTATTGTACACACCCGTGCAGTGCCCAGCAGGAGCGGAGGATCACAAAGATGATCACTGTTAAAGCCGCCCGGCTTTCCCCTTACCGGAGTAGGTAGATCTTACTGCGGGGTATCCTTAGGTCATATGGCACTCAGCTCACGGCAGCACGCCGCTGGATTTTCCCTTTCTGCTGGCGCCGTCTGACTCCTCTTTACCCAGGCAGTTGAGAGCTTTGCCTGGGTAAAGAGGAGTCAGACGGCGCCAGCAGAAAGGGAAAACCTAAGGATACCCCGCAGTAAGATCTACCTACTCCGGTAAGGGGAAAGCCGGGCGGCTTTAACAGTGATCATCTTTGTGATCCTCCGCTCCTGCTGGGCACTGCACGGGTGTGTACAATAAGCTGTATGTGGAATATAGCAACAAGGAGAAATCTATGCTGACCGGTCACGGATATACACAGAGCGACAACAGTAACATCTGTGAATGGTGAGGTGAGATATATCCTCTAAATCCCTTATCATCCCTGTACTACCAGACACAATACCACCTAAGTGTCAAGGGTTCAGAGAGGAAATCCCTGCAGGTGAATATAAGTCTGTTTACCTATGAATATAATCTACACCATTTGAATCTAACCATGGATATACCCGCTATAATAAATTCATGAATAAGAGACACAATATATGAAGTTCCACCTGTAACAACATAATATAACAATACTGTGGATAAAAAGCTTAGAATCTGTTGATGCGGGACATTGGACTGTATTCTAGCCACAAAGTGTCAAAAAAGGAACGGAGTGGATAACCCTGCAAACTAGTGGCAGGTGGTGTCAATCAATCCACTAATAATGGACACATGGTTCTAATCTATGGTAGTTTTATTGTGTTGAAATAGCAATCATACGTTTCAAAGGCATTTAGCAATTTATGCATATAATGATGTTATATTAAAAATTTTTATATATTTTTAATACAAAATAAAATTGTTTAAAATTTGCTTGCGCTCTCTCACATAAGTGATTTCTTTTTTAGTTTTATATTGGTATAAACTTCAGGATACTGAGTGGGAGCTGCAATTAAATTTTAAGTGGTGGTGAATAGCTAATTTCTGACACTACATGTGAATATACGACTGCGCCTGAATTTATGTTTACACACGGACGCAAGGGAGTCCACAAATAAAGTGGGTCCGGTGCGTTCCTGTGTCTATATAATTGTATTGTGTATCATTTCGTTCCTGGTTTGACGTCACATACACGCCCAGCGTCCGGCCAACCACTCCCCAGTTTCTCCAAACACTCCCGCGTTTTTGCCTGACACGCCTACGTTTTTCCGCACACTCCCAGAAAACGTCCAGTTTCCGCCCACATGCGCATTTTTGCCTTAATCGCACTATAGCAAAAATCGTCAACGAGCAAACAACTCATGAATGACCACCTATGCTCAAATCCATATACACTGCTTCGGGCGTGGCGTTGAGGCCCACTACTGCCTGTGCATGGATTTCTAAAGCCATAGTAAAGTAGTCAACACATTAGGAATTAGATTCTATGGATAAATTGCCCTACTGTCTTAGCCTCTACCACCTCCGATATGAGGCTATTCCACTTGTCCACTACCCTTTCTGTGAAGTAATTTTTCCGAAAATTTCCCCTGAACCCCCCCCCCCTCCAGTCTAAGTGCATGTCCTCGTGTCCTATTGCTTATCTTCATTTGGAGAATGTTTTCCTTCTGGACTTTGTTTAAACCCTTGATATATTTGAAAGTTTCTATCATGTCCCCCCTTTCCTTTCTCTGCTCCAAACTAAACATATTGAGATTTCTTAGTCTTTCTGGGTATGTTTTGTTATGTAGGCCATGTACCATTTTAGTTGCCCTTCTTTATACAGTTTCTAATGTATTAATATCCTTTTGAAGATATGGCCTCCAGAATTGAACACAGTATTCTAGATGAGGCCGTACCAATGACCTATACAGTGGCATTATTACTTCTTTCTTTCTGCTGCTGATTCCTCTCCCAATACAGCCAAGCATCTGACTAGCCGTCTTCATTGCTTTGTTACATTGCTTACCTGCCTTTAAGTCATCTGAAATATTTGGGGAAGCATTGGATGCGTGGATCTCCATGGCAACTGCTGGTAACTCAACCTTTTTTCCCTCAGCCACTCAGACAACGAAGAAACCCTTTTCTACATCCACAATGCAGTCCTTTCGGACCGCAAAAGCTAAAAAGTCCAAGCCTCCTACCACTTTTTTCAGAGGTGGTCAGGCAAAATTCTAAAAAACCTGCACACGCAGGTTCCCAGGACCACAAGCCTGCTTCTGTTTCCTCATAATCCTCGCCATGACGGTGCACCTCACAGCCTGGAGGACGTGCAGGTGTGAGCGAGACTCAGACTTTTCAGTCACGTCTGGGTGTGCACCGGCCTGGATCCCTGGGTACAGGATATCATGTCCCAGTGGTACAGACTGGAGTTTCAAGAGCTCCCACCTCACAGATTCTTTAAATCAGGATTGCCAGCTTTGCTGGCGGAAAGGGCTATCCTACAGGAAGCAATTCAAAAATTGGAAATTTAAGCTGTCATTGTTCCAGTTCCACTTCATCTGGAAAACAGGGGTTACTATTCAAACCTATTTGTGGTACCGAAACCGGATGGTTCGGTCAGACTGATTTTTGAACCTGAAGTCATTGAACCCTTGTCTGAGGGAATTCAAGTTCAAAATAGAGTCTCTGAGAGCGGTGATCTCAGGTCTGGAGGAGGGAGAGTTTCTGGTATCCCTGGATATCAAGGATGCGTACCTCTTCATTCCAATTTGGCCGCCGCACCAGGCTTATCTCAGATTTGCGCTGTTGGACTGTCACTATCAGTTCCAGGCACTGCCATTCAGCCGCTCCACGCCACCGAGGGTGTTCACCAAGGTAATGGCAGAGATAATGATTCTCCTCCACAGGCAAGGAGTGAATATAAATCCATATCTTGACGATCTGCTGATAAATGTGTCCTCCAGGGAGAAGTTGTTGCAGAGCATTACTCTCATGACTCGATTGCTCAGGGGTCATGGATGGGTCCTGAATCTTCCAAAGTCACATTTGGAGCCGAAAAGGAGATTTCCTAGGGCTGATCCTCAACACACAAGTGCAGAGGGTGTTTCTACTGGTGGAGAAAGCGTTGGTGATACAGACAATGGTTCAGGGTGTCTTGAAGCCTGCCCGGGTATTGGTCCATCAGTGAATTAGTCTTCTGGGGAAGATGATTGCCTCCTACGAGGCTCTACAGTATGGAAGATTTCATGCATGGTTTTTACCAACTGGATCTACTGGACAAGTGGTCGGGATATCACCTACACAAGCATCAGAGGATACGCCTGTCGCCCAAAGCCAGAATTTCACTCTTATGATGGCTGCAACTGCCTCACCTTCTAGAGGGCCGTAGGTTTGGGTTTCAGAACTGGATCCTTCTAGCCACGGATGCAAGTCTCAGAGGTTGGGGCACAGTCATCCAAGGGGAAACCTTTCATGGAAGGTGGTCAAGTCTGGAATCCCTTCTTCCAATAAACATCCTGGAACTAAGAGCCATGTACAACGGTCTTCTACAAGCGGCACACCTTCTGCAAGATCAGGCCATTCAAGAAAATCATGCGGTAGCACTGTCAGCAATCTTCGTTCCACGAGTGGACAACTCGGAAGCGGACTTCCTCAGCAGGCACGATCTCAATCCGGGAGAGTGGGGCATCCATCCAGAGGTGTTCACAGAGGTGAAAAGTCTTTGGGGTGTATGCCCTCGTAACTCCGTGGTTGTTCAAGTCAATGTACGTGTTCCCTCCACTTCCACTCATTCCAAGGATTCTAATGCTCACAAGGAGAACAAGAATTCAGGCGATCCTCATTGCTCCGGACTGGCCAAGATGGGCTTAGTACGTGGATTTTCTGGATTTACTGCTGGAAGATCTGAGGCCTCTTCCTCTTCAAGAGGATCTTCTGCAATAGGGGCTGTTCACTTATCAAGACTTACCATGGCTACGTTTAACGGGATGGAGGTTGAACGCCAGATCTTAGCTCGGACGGGTATTCTGAACAAGGTTATTCCTACTTTGATACAGGCTAGGAAAGGAGTAACATCTAAAATTACCATCGAATTTGGAAAAAGTACATGTCTTGGTGTGTATCAATTTGGATGGTTTCTCCTCTTCCTGCAAGCAGGTGTGGTTATGGGCCTGCGTTTGGGATCCATAAAAGTCCAGATTTCGGCCTTATCCATTTTCTTTCAGAAACAACTGGCTTCCCTCCCTGAGGTTCATACTTTATAAAGGGGTTCTGCACATCCAGCCTCCCTTTGTTTCTCCTACGGCACCCTGGGATCTTAACGTGGTTTTACAGTTTCTGCAATCGGATTGGTTCGAGCCTTTACAGGAGGTTGAGGTCAAGTTTCTCACGTGGAAGGCTGTCACATTGTTGGCCTTAGCTTCTGCTAGACGTGTGTTGGAATTGGGGGCTTTGCAGAGCCGGATTAAGAGGAGGTCCCCGGGCCCCTTTTTTCAAAGGGCCCCTCTGCGCTCCCGGGAGCCAGCGCCACACGCAGCGGCAGGGAAGCTCATCAACTGCTGTCCCTGGCTGCTCCGGTAGATCCTGCTCCACTGAAGGCTGGCGCCGAACGTCCGCGGCCGACATGCGGCACACGTGTAGTCAGTGCCTCTAATGGAAGGACAGCTGAGCGACGGCTCAGCTGTCCAATAATGTGAGGAGAAGCAGCCTGTGGCTCAGTGATTGGCTGGGCATGCAGGCTGCAGGGAAGGAGGACAGTGCGGAGGGAGAATCTGGATGCTACCAGGGAGCAGCAGGCACCCATTCTCTGGCAGCTCTCCCATTCTACCTGTACAAAAACGTATGGATCTATTTATTACATTGTCTAATGGGTTTTAATATATATATATATATATATATATATATATATAGGTATGTAAATGTGTTTACATATCTACAGTGTATATATATATATATATATATATATATATATAATTCCAAATAAGGGGAGCACTCACCAGTCTTCAAGCAGACACAAGTTTTATTGAAGCCATCAGTGACAAACAGATTAGATCGACGTTTCGGTCATGTTTCTGACCTTTGTCAGGATACCAGTACAATGAACTGGTGCTACCTATATACCCCTATAGATCCCACCCTCCAATTAATCTCAGCAACTCCCCCACACCCCATATCAAAAGCAGTTACTTATGATCTATCAAACGATTCAACATACATATAGTAAAATCAGGGAATCATCTTTTCAAAAGCAAATATCCTTGTCAGTAATATTTTACTCACCCCCTCATGTAGTCAGAAGCATGTAGTCACACATTGCGAGTATCACATACGGCGTGCGTTCCACTGCGGGTCGCATTTCCGGTCCGTGGAACGCACATACTACATCCTCGGAGCGTAAGCCTCGTGTGATGCGTCCAAGGGTTGCCTAGCAACCGTTCCGTCAAGAGCCGCCTGAACACTTCCTACGCACGTAATGCGTTGGGTGGTTACATGTCACAGTCCTCTGGTTGCTCGGCAACCGCAAGTATCCAGAGAAAACATACGCGGACCATTATAGATCAACTCACAGACCACCACATCAATGCTAAACAAACACACCATATATCAAAGCACCTCCCCTGTGGTCAATTACATAAGATCTAACAGAGGCATCGCATATCAATATAGAAAAAGCGCCTCCACAGTGGTCTGGACATAATTCATATCTCCAGTAGTGTATATTCAGCTTTATTACATCTGTGGTAGTTCTGCTGGAACATTCGTATATATGTGTAATATCAAGTAATGACTACGCTCCGAGGATGTAGTATGTGCGTTCCACGGACCGGAAATGCGACCCGCAGTGGAACGCACGCCGTATGTGATACTCGCATTGTGTGACTACATGCTTCTGACTACATGAGGGGGTGAGTAAAATATTACTGACAAGGATATTTGCTTTTGAAAAGATGATTCCCTGATTTTACTATATGTATGTTGAATTGTTTGATAGATCATAAGTAACTGCTTTTGATATGGGGTGTGGGGGAGTTGCTGAGATTAATTGGAGGGTGGGATCTATAGGGGTATATAGGTAGCACCAGTTCATTGTACTGGTATCCTGGCAAAGGTCAGAAACATGACCGAAACGTCGATCTAATCTGTTTGTCACTGATGGCTTCAATAAAACTTGTGTCTGCTTGAAGACTGGTATTTATCATAGGCGTGCGCATGGGGTAGGGTGCCTGGTGCACACAGGCACCCCCTCATGTCCAGCAAACGCCTGTAGCTGACTCATTGCTGAGTGTGCAGTTCTATTCCTGACTGTGACTGCACTGTACGCCCACCCACGCTTTACGCCTGCCGGCACTGACAGCCCGCTTTCTACGGCCGTCCGCCTGCACAGACTTCCCACGCACAGAGACCTCCTGCTCTCTACGGCCGCTCGCCACGCCCGCCCACACCCGCTCTCTACACCCGCGCCCGTCATCTACCCGACCCTTTCCTGTCTACACTTGCGCTCTATGCAATATGTTTGGGGGGTACTATGGGGTCTCTTCAGGCCAGGCCGCAGCTGCTCATTCGCACGTGGCGTAATGTGAATTTTGCCTCATACCGTGTGACATAATGTAAATTTTGGCTCATACCGTGTGGCGTAATGTGAATTTTATCTCATAAAGCGTGGTGTAATGTAAATTTTGTCTCCTATTGTGTGGCGTAATGTGAATTGCGGCTCATACAGTGTGGTGTTATGTGAGTTGTGGGTCATACAGTGTGGCGTAATGTGAATTTTGTCTAATACTGTGTGCTGTAATGTGAATTTCGGCTCATACCGGGTGCTATAATGTGAATTTCGGCTTATACTGTGTGCTGTAATGTGAATTTTGTCTAATACTGTGCAGAAACAGACAAGGCAGAAATGTGTACCTTGATAGAGGCAAGAATGTGGCCTAAGTCTAAACCTCTTTGAAGAAATGCCAGATTTCTGGAAGTCCTGAACTTAGTGGCATCATAACGCTTAGCAGCACACCAAGTGAAGTAAGCGTGCCACACTCTATAGTACTGGGGTGGCCAACCAGTCAGAGACAAAGAGCCTAAAAAAATGTGTTAGGTGCGTTAAAGAGCCAACATCGAGCCGATGGCACACATGCAAAGATGGGGTGTGGCCTTGTGCCTTCTAGGCCACGCCCCTAGTATAAAATACATTGAAAAAGCCAGATCCAACATAAAATACATTGAAAAAGCCACTTCCACATAAAATAATTGTAAAAGCCAGATCCACATAAAATATATTGAAAACTCCAGATTCACATAATACACTTCAGCTCCCCCATGTGTCACTCCAACAAGCACCCTCCTGTCACTTCAGCCAGCACCCTCCTGTCACTCCAGCCAGCACCCTCATGTGTCACTTCAGCTTCCCCCAATCCATGCCATTGCAGCAGCCCCTTATGTGTACTCTGTTTGCTGGTGGGTGTCTCATCTCTAGTGTCTGGCTCCCTCAGTTCTAAGTCCCTGTAGTGCTGCTGCGTGTTTTTCTGGAGAGCAGTGGTTACCGGATCTGTTCTGGTCATGTGATTTTGTGTGTTAGGAACCACATTTGAAGAAAGAAAGAGCCGCATGTTGCTCAAGAGCCACAGGTTGGCCACCGCTGCTATAGTAGATACGAGCCGATGGTTGGTTTGAAGGCCTTCAGCTTAGTCTGAATGACAGCCTTGGAAATCCTTTGGTCTTAGTAGCGATGCTTCAAGAGCCATGCCACCAAAGACAGCCAGGCCAGTTCCGGATGTAGACATGGGCCCTGATGTAGAAGGTCCCGTCATTGAGGAAGTAGAAGAGGATAACCAGTGACAACTGGGCCACACTGGAGCTACTAGAATTAGTTTTCCTCCTTCCTTGAAATTCCGAAGAACTTGGGGCAGAAGTGACAACGAGGGAAGATGTAAGGCAGGCGAAAGGTCCATGCATCCACGAATGCTGCCTGTGGATCCCTGGTTTGAGATCCAAAGACCTGAATCTTGTGATTGTGTCAAGTGGCCATGAGATCCACATCCGGGAGACCCCATCTGTCTACCAGGCATTGAACAATCTCGGGATGAAGAGCCCACTCTCCCGTGTGAACATCCTGACGACTGAGAAAGTCTGCTTCCCAATTGAGTACACCCGGGATGAATACTGCCGATATGGCCGGAAGATAGCATTCCATCCAACGCAAAATCTTGGACACTTCCCTCATTTCCATAAGGCTGCGAGTGATGCCTTGATGGTTGATATAGGCCACCGTGGTGGCATTGTCCAACTGGACTTGAACTGGTCTGTTAAGTAGCATATGACGAGCTAGAGTCAATGTATTGACTCTAGCTTGTCATATGCTCTCAACTCCAGCACATTGATTGGAAGTAGAGATTCCACCCTGGTCCAATGACCCTAAAACAAGCACTGCTCGGTCACTGATCCCCAGCGACGAAGACTGGCATCCGTATTTAGTATGTAATCATGTATGTGTGACTCGTGTATGCGGGATGTACTAAGCTTAGAAAAGTGATAATTTCACTGTGATAAAGCACCAGCCAATCAGCTCCTAACTGCCATGTCACAGGCTGGGTTTGAAAAATGAGTTAGGAGGTGATTGGCTGGTACTTTATCACTGTGAAATTATCACTTTTCAAGGCTTAGTACATACCGTCCTTCTGTGTGTAATATATGTGTGACTTATGCATATGTGTGTATATACATATGTATGTGTGTACATACAGATATATATATATACATATATATATATATATATACAGTATATATATATATATATATATATATATATATATATTTAAATCTCTACAAGGTGCGGCACTCAGACTCTTCACTGAATACAGAGAAAATAGAAAGCTTACTACTTTCTCTGTATTTATTCAGTGAAGAGTCTGAGTGCCGCACCTTGTGGAGATTTATGCATTTATTCTTGTGAAGGGACCGGCGCAGTAACGACCGGTTATATTGGAGTGCCGGACCTTGGCAGCTATATATATATACAGTATATATATATATATATATATATATATATATACTGTGGTCGAAGTGGAAATTTTGAAGTGGGTGTATGGAAAAGTGAAGGTTGCAATTACGCACACGTGCTCTAGAAAAAGGGGTGTGGCCACTCAAAAGGGGGCGTGTCCTTAAGTGTAGTGTATCACACCATATACCCCTTATACACATTATGCACCACAATAGTAGGACCCCTTATACTATCTAATACTGGTGCCCCTTTAACCTTATAGCACACAGTATGTGCCGAAATTCACATTATAGCACACGGAATGATCCGAAACTCACATTATAGCACACGGAATGAGCCGAAATTCACATTATCGCACACGAAATGAGCCGAAATTCACATTATCGCACATGGAATGAGCCAAAATTCACATTATAGCACATAGAATGAGCCGAAATTCACATTATAGTACACAGTATGAGCCGAAATTCACATAATAGCTCAAAGAAAGAGACAAAATTCACGTTATACCACATGGAATGAGACAAACTTCAGGGAGAGTGACAGCAGGGACATAGGGACAGGGAGAGTGACAGCAGGGACATAGGGACAGGGAGAGTGACAGCAAGGACATAGGGACAGGGAGAGTGACAGCAAGGACATAGGGACAGGGAGAGTGACAGGGAAAGTGACAGCAAGGTCATAGGGTCAGGGAGAGTGACAGGGACAGGGAGAGTGACAGCAAGGACATAGGGACAGGGAGAGTGACAGGGAAAGTTACAGCAAGGTCATAGGGTCAGGGAGAGTGACAGGGACAGGGAGAGTGACAGCAGGGACATAGGGACAGGGAGAGTAACAGCAAGGACATAGAGACAGGGAGAGAGACAGCAAGGACATAGGGACAGGGAGAGTGACAGGGAAAGTGACAGCAAGGACATAGGGACAGGGAGAGTGACAGAGGGACAGGGAAAGTGACAGCAGGGACATAGGGACATGGATAATGACAGAGAGAGGGACAGCTAGGGCTTACAGTAGGGACTAGGGAGAGAGAAAGGTAGCAGGGCAAGATTACCTATTTAGCAGCGTTGTTGCTGAGGATGCTGTGGTCTGCGGTGCGGTGGATGAGGAGGATGTGGTCGGTATGGTGCAGAGAAGGACTGAATGTGGCGACGGGGTGGCTGAGGGCAGCGGTGATGGTGCAGAGGAGGAGGAGAGGGCGGCGGTGGTGCAAGGAGGAGGAGGCTGTGGTCGCCGGCACTGCGGCTCCTATGACCGCAACGCTACTATTTCAAATCTGCCACGTACCGGCATCCAATCAGGAGGGGACAAGATGGAAGCAGTGGTGCGGAGCAGGAGGGGGCAGGATGAGAGCAGTGGTGCAGAGCAGGAGGGAGCAAGATAGGAGCAGTGGTGTGGAGCAGGGGGGGCAGGATGGGATCAGTGGTGTGGAGCGGGGGGGGGGCAGGATGGGAGCAGTGGTGAGGAGCAGGGGGGCAGGATGGGAGCAGTGGTGTGGAGCAGGGGGGGTCAGGATGGGAGCAGTGGTGAGGAGCAGCAGGAAGCAGGGTAAGAGCAGTGGTGTGGAGCAGGAAGGGAGCAGTGGTGCAGAGAAGGAGGGGGCAGGATGGGAGCAGTGGTGCAGAGCAGGATGGGAGCAGTGGTGTGGAGCAGTGGGGGCAGGATGGGAGCAGTGGTGTGGAGCAGTGGGGGACAGGATGGGAGCAGTGGTGAGGAGCAGCAGGAAGCAGGGTAAGAGCAGTGGTGTGGAGCAGGAAGGGAGCAGTGGTGCAGAGAAGGAGGGGGCAGGATGGGAGCAGTGGTGCAGAGCAGGATGGGAGTAGTGTTGTGGAGCAGTGGGGGCAGGATGGGAGCAGTGGTGTGGAGCAGTGGGGGACAGGATGGGAGCAGTGGTGAGGAGCAGCAGGAGGCAGGGAAAGAGTAGTGGTGTGGAGCAGGATGGGAGCAGTGGTGCAAAGAAGGAGGGGGCAGGATGGGAGCAGTGGTGCAGAGCAGGATGTGAGCAGTGGTGTGGAGCAGGGGGGGCAGGATGGGAGCAGTGGTGTGGAGCAGGGGGGGGGCAGGATGGGAGCAGTGGTGAGGAGCAGCAGGAGGCAGGATAAGAGCAGTGGTGTGGAGCAGGATGGGAGCAGTGGTGCGGAGAAGGAGGGGGCAGGATGGCAGCAGTTGTGCGGAGCAGGGGGGGAAGGATGGCAGCAGTGGTGCGGAGTGGGGGGTGGCAGGATGGGAGCAGTGGTGCAGGCCGCTGCGCTTAAACAGATAGCCGGAGCAAGTGTGATTAGAGCTCATGCCATGTCCCGCTCCTCCTGGGGGGATATTAATCGGCGTCCGCACATTGCTATTACGAAGAAATAAAAAACCTTCCAGGTCAGTGGCGAAGTCCTGTTATGCCATACCATTGTATACCAGCTCGCTTCGACCACTGTATGTTTGTGTATATATATATATATATACAGAACCCCCCCTGTAAAAATCCTGTGTTTGCCACTGCCGCAGCTATTTTAAATGTTTGTAAAGCATTAGATCACCAGTCTGAAACCATATGTTTCATTAAAACACACACACACACACACACACACACACACACACACACACACACACACACACACACACACACACACACACACACACACACACACACACACACACACACACACACACACTTTATAGGTTAGTCTAGTGACTAACATCCCAAAAACACAGCTCACAGTTAATGAGGCACCAGACACAACAATGGGGGGATGTACTTTGACAACACTGCTGGAAATTCAACAACACAGCCATTTCAAAACACCTTCAGAACTGCAAAAAGATACCTACAGTAATTGCCTACAAAATCCTTAATGACAAAGTAGGGAACACAGTTCTGGCTTGTATTACAAACAGCTTATAAAAAGGGATGCAGTCAATTTGCCAGCAGTCAGGATCCCGGCGTTCAGGATACTGACGCCGAAATCCTGACAGTCCGCAATGCCACCAGCTGGAATCCCTGCTCACCAGGGCTAATCCCATTCATGCATGTCCATGACACCCATAGAGTGGGAATAAATTCTGTAGCTTTTCTCACTTTCCTCTTTCATCACAGGACAATAAAAAAAAAAAGACAAATTAGAAGAATGTGACAAATTACTAGTGATGAGCGGGTTCGGTTTCCGAGAAACCGAACCCCCCCGAACGTCACCCTTTTTACATGGGTCCCAGCCATACTCGGATTCTCCCTTATGGCTCGGTTTACCCGAGCGCGCTTGAACATCATCATCCCGCAGTCAGATTCTCGCAAGATTCGGATTCAATAAAAGCAGCCACGCGTCGCCGCCATTTTCACACGTGCATTGGAGATGATAGGGAGAGGACATGGCTGGCGTCCTCTCCGTTTATATACTAATACTAGTAGAAGACAGTTGATTTATTACAATAATTGTGGGGAGGATTGGGGAGCAGCTGTTAGGAGGAGTACAGTGCAGAGTTTTGCTAATAGTGACCACCAGTTTTTTATCCGTTCTCTGCCTGAAAAAAATGCTCCATACCATATCTGTGCTCATTGTGCTGCATGATATATCTGTGCTGAGTGCTCACACTACTTAATTGTGGGGACTGGGGAGCAGCTATAGCAGGAGTACAGTGCAGAGTTTTGCTGACAGTGACCACCAGTATACGTTTGTCTGCCTGAAAAACACTCCTGTGGTGCCTTTTTTTTTAGACTAGTTTAGAAGTTTGCTGACAGTGTCCACCAGGTCCAGTATACTGTATATAGCAGTACGGTAGGCCACTGCTGTACCTACCTCTGTGTCGTCACTCGTCATCCATTAAGTATACTATTATCCATCCATCTACATTGTATACCTGTGGTGGCTTTTTTTTTAGACTAGTTTAGCAGTTTGCTGACAGTGTCCACCAGGTCCAGTATACTATATATAGCAGTACGGTAGGCCACTGCTGTACCTACCTCTGTGTCGTCACTCGTCATCCATTAAGTATACTATCCATCCATCTACATTGTATACCTGTGGTGGCTTTTTTTTTAGACTAGTTTAGCAGTTTGCTGACAGTGTCCACCAGGTCCATTATACTGTATATAGCAGTACAGTAGGCCACTGCTGTACCTACCTCTGTGTCTTCACTCGTCATCCATTAAGTATACTATCCATCCATCTACATTGTATACCTGTGGTGGCTTTTTTTTAGACTAGTTTAGCAGTTTGCTGACAGTGTCCACCTGGTCCATTATACTGTATATAGCAGTACGGTAGGCCACTGCTGTACCTACCTCTGTGTCGTCACTCATCATCCATTAAGTATACTATCCATCCATCTACATTGTATACCTGTGGTGGATTTTTTTTAGACTAGTTTAGCAGTTTGCTGACAGTGTCCACCAGGTGCATTATACTGTATATAGCAGTACGGTAGGCCACTGCTGTACCTACCTCTGTGTCGTCACTCATCATCCATTAAGTATACTATTAATCCATCTACATTGTATACCTGTGGTGGCTTTTTTTAGACTAGTTTAACAGTTTGCTGGCAGTGTCCACCAGGTCCATTATACTGTATATAGCAGTACGGTAGGCCACTGCTGTACCTACCTCTGTGTCGTCACTCGTCATCCATTAAGTATACTATCCATCCATCTACATTGTATACCTGTGGTGGCTTTTTTTTAGACTAGTTTAGCAGTTTGCTGACAGTGTCCACCAGGTCCATTATACTGTATATAGCAGTACAGTAGGCCACTGCTGTGCCTACCTCTGTGTCGTCACTCGTCATCCATTAAGTATACTATCCATCCATCTACATTGTATACCTGTGGTGGCTTTTTTTTAGACTACTTTAGCAGTTTGCTGACAGTGTCCACCAGGTCCATTATACTGTTTACAGCAATACGGTAGGCCACTGCTGTACCTACCTCTGTGTCGTCACTCGTCATCCATTAAGTATACTATCCATCCATCTACATTGTATACCTGTGGTGGCTTTTTTTTAGACTAGTAAACTTGCCAATATGCCATTTACGACATGGAGTGGCAAGGAACGGCTGAGGCCCTGGCCTATGTTTATGGCTAGTAGTTCAGCTTCACATGAGGATGGAAGCACTCATCCTCTCACTAGAAAAAAGAAAAGCACAGCAAAGAACTGTGCGTTCTACGAAATCACAAATCCCCAAGGAGAGTCCAATTGTGTCAGTTGCGATGCCTGACCTTCCCAACACTGGACGGGAAGAGCTTGCGCCTTCCACCATTTGCACGTCCCCTGCAAGTGCTGGAAGGAGCACCCGCAGTCCAGTTCCTGATAGTCAAATTGAAGATGTCAGTGTTGAAGTACACAAGGATGAGGATATGGGTGTTGCTGGTGCTGGGGAGGAAATTGACAAGAAGGATTCTGATGGTAAGGTGGTTTGTTTAAGTCAGGCACCCGGGGAGACACCTGTTGTCCGTGGGAGGAATATGGCCATTGACATGCCTGGTCAAAATACAAAAAAAATTAGCTCTTCGGTGTGGAATTATTTCAACACAAATGCAGATAACAGGTGTCAAGCCGTGTGTTGCCTTTGTCAAGCTGTAATAAGTAGGGGTCAATTTCCTCCTTACCCAGGAAAGCCAATAGTCCTGCAGGCCATGTCACTGGCAAGTCTGATGAGTCCTCTCCTGCCTGGGATTCCTCCGAGGCATCCTTGAGTGTAACGCCTACTGCTGCTGGCGCTGCTGTTGTTGCTGCTGGGAGTTGATCGTCATCCCAGAGGGGAAGTCGGAAGACCACTTGTACTACTTCCAGTAAGCAATTGACTGTCCAATAGTCCTTTGCGAGGAAGATGAAATATCACAGCAGTCATCCTGCTGCAAAGCAGATAACTGGGGCCTTGGCAGCCTGGGCGGTGAGAAACATGGTTCCGGTATCCATCGTTAATTCAGAGCCAACTATAGACTTGATTGAGGTACTGTGTCCCCGCTACCAAATACCATCTAGGTTCCATGTCTCTAGGCAGGCGATACCGAAAATGTTCACAGACCTCAGAAAAAGACTCACCAGTGTCCTAAAAAATGCAGTTGTACCCAATGTCCACTTAACCACAGACATGTGGACAAGTGGAGCAGGGCAGACTCAGGACTATATGACTGTGACAGCCCACTGTGTAGATGTATTGCCTCCCTCTGCAAGAACATCAGCGGCGGCACCAGTAGCAGCATCTCGTAAACGCCAACTCGTTCCTGGGCAGGCTACGCTTTGTATCACCGCTATCCAGAATAGGCACACAGCTGAAAACCTCTTACGGCAACTGAGGAAGATAATCGCAGAATGGCTTACCCCAATTGGATTCTCCTGGGGATTTGTGACATCGGACAACGCCACCAATATTGTGCGTGCATTACATCTGGGCAAATTCCAGCACGTCCCATGTTTTGCACATACCTTGAATTTGGTGGTGCAGAATTATTTAAAAAACGACAGGGGCGTGCAAGAGATGCTGTCGGTGGCCCGAAGAATTGCGGGCCACTTTCGTCGTTCAGGCACCGCGTACAGAACACTGGAGCACCACCAAAAATACCTGAACCTGCCCTGCCATCATCTGAAGCAAGAGGTGGTAACGAGGTGGAATTCAACCCTCTATATGCTTCAGAGGATGGATGAGCAGCAAAAGGCCATTCAAGTATACATCTGGCCACGATATAGGCAAAGGAGGTGGAATGCACCTGTCTCAAGCGCAGTGGAGAATGATTTCAACGTTGTGCAAGGTTCTGCAACCCTTTGAACTTGCCACACGTGAAGTCAGTTCAGACACTGCCAGCCTGAGTCAGGTCATTCCCCTCATCAGGCTTTTGCAAAAGAAGCTGGAGACATTGAAGGAGGAGCTAAAACAGAGCGATTCCGCTAGGCATCTGGGACTTGTGGATGGAGCCCTTAATTCGCTTAACCAGGATTCACGGGTGGTCAATCTGTTGAAATCAGAGCACTACATTTTAGCCACCGTGCTCGATCCTAGATTTAAAACCTACGTTGTATCTCTCTTTCCGGCAGACACAAGTCTGCAGGGGTTCAAAGACCTGCTGGTGAGAAAATTGTCAAGTCAAGCGGAACATGACCCGTCAACAGCTCCTCCTTCACATTCTCCCGCAACTGGGGGTGCGAGGAAAATGCGAAGAATTCTGAGCCCACCCGCTGGCGGTGATGTAGGGCAGTCTGGAGCGAGTGCTGACATCTGGTCCGGACTGAAGGACCTGCCAACGATTACTGACATGTCGTCTACTGTCACTCCATATGATTCTCTCACCATTAAAAGAATGGTGGAGGATTATATGAGTGACCACATCCAAGTAGGCACGTCAGACAGTCCGTACGTATACTGGCAGGAAAAAGTGGCAATTTGGAGGCCCTTGCAGAAACTGGCTTTATTCTACCTAAGTTGCCCTCCCTCCAGTGTGTACTCCGAAAGAGTGTTTAGTGCAGCCGCTCACCTTGTCAGCAATCGGCGTACGAGGTTACTTCCAGAAAATGTGGAGAAGATGATGTCCATTAAAATGAATTATAATCAATACCTCCATGGAGACATTCACCAGCAGCAATTGCCTCCAGAAAGTACACGGGGACCAGAGATGGTGGATTCCAGTGGGGACAAATTAATAATCTGTGAGGAGGGGGATGTACACAGTGAAAGGGGTGATGAATCGGATGATGAGGAGGAGGTGGACATCTTGCCTCTGTAGAGCCAGTTTGTGCAAGGAGAGATTGATTGCTTCTTTTTTGGTGGGGGCCCAAACCAACCAGTCATTTCAGTCACAGTCGTGTGGAAGACCCTGTCACTGAAATTATGGATTTGTTAAAGTGTGCATGTCCTGTTTATACAACATAAGGGTGGGAGGGCCCAAGGACAATTCCATCTTGCACCTCTTTTTTCTTTCATTTTTCTTTGCATCATGTGCTGTTTAGGGAGTATTTTTTTCAAGGGACATCCTGTCTGACACTGCAGTGCCACTCCTAGATGGGCCAGGTGTTTGTGTCGGCCACCAGGGTTGCTTAGCTTAGTCACACAGCTACCTCATTGCGCCTCTTTTTTTCTTTGCATCATGTGCTGTTTGGTGAGTATTTTTTTGAAGGGCCATCCTGCCTGACACTGCAGTGTCACTCCTAGATGGGCCAGGTGTTTGTGTCGGCCACTTGTGTCGCTTAGCTTAGTCACACAGCGATCTTGGTGCGCCTCTTTTTTTCATTGCATCATGTGCTGTTTGGGGAGTATTTTTTTGAAGTGCCATCCTGTCTGACACTGCAGTGCCACTCCTAGATGGGCCAGGTATTTGTGTCGGCCACTAGGGTCGCTTAGCTTAGTCACACAGCTACCTCATTGCGCCTCTTTTTTTCTTTGCATCATGTGCTGTTTGGGGATTTTTTTGAAGGGCCATCCAGCCTGACACTGCAGTGTCACTCCTAGATGGGCCAGGTGTTTGTGTCGGCCACTTGTGTCGCTTAGCTTAGTCACACAGCGACTTTGGTGCACCTCTTTTTTTCTTTGCATCATATGCTGTTTGGGGAGTATTTTTTTGAAGTGCCATCCTGTCTGACACTGCAGTGCCACTCTTAGATGGGCCAGGTGTTTGTGTCGGCCACTAGGGTCGCTTAGCTTAGTCACACAGCTACCTCATTGCGCCTCTTTTTTTCTTTGCATCATGTGCTGTTTGGGGAGTATTTTTTTCAAGTGCCATCCTGTCTGACACTGCAGTGCCACTTCTAGATGGGCCAGGTGTTTGTGTCGGCCACTAGGGTCGCTTAGCTTAGTCACACAGCTACCTCATTGCGCCTCTTTTTTTTCTTTGCATCATGTGCTGTTTGGGGAGTATTTTTTTGAAGGGCCATCCTACCTGACACTGCAGTGTCACTCCTAGATGGGCCAGGAGTTTCTGTCGGCCACTTGTGTCGCTTAGCTTAGTCACACAGCGACCTTGGTGCGCCTCTTTTTTTCTTTGCATCATGTGCTGTTTGGGGACTATTTTTTTCAAGTGCCATCCTGCCTGACACTGCAGTGCCACTCCTAGATAGGCCAGGTGTTTGTGTCGGCCACTAGGGTCGCTTAGCTTAGTCACACAGCTACCTCATTGCGCCTCTTTTTTTCTTTGCATCATGTGCTGTTTGGGGACTATTTTTTTCAAGTGCCATCCTGCCTGACACTGCAGTGCCACTCCTAGATAGGCCAGGTGTTTGTGTCGGCCACTAGGGTCGCTTAGCTTAGTCACACAGCTACCTCATTGCGCCTCTTTTTTTCTTTGCATCATGTGCTGTTTGGGGAGTATTTTTTTCAAGTGCCATCCTGTCTGACACTGCAGTGCCACTCCTAGATGGGCCAGGTGTTTGTGTCGGCCACTAGGGTCGCTTAGCTTAGTCACACAGCTACCTCATTGCGTCTCTTTTTTTTCTTTGCATCATGTGCTGTTTGGGGAGTATTTTTTTCAAGTGCCATCCTGTCTGACACTGCAGTGTCACTCCTAGATGGGCCAGGTGTTTGTGTCGGCCACTAGGGTCGCTTAGCTTAGTCACACAGCTACCTAATTGCGCCTCTTTTTTTCTTTGCATCATGTGCTGTTTGGGGAGTATTTTTTGGAAGGGCCATCCTGCCTGACACTGCAGTGTCACTCCTAGATGGGCCAGGTGTTTGTGTCGGCCACTTGTGTCGCTTAGCTTAGTCACACAGCTACCTTGGTGCGCCTCTTTTTTTCTTGGCATCATGTGCTGTTTGGGGAGTATTTTTTTCAAGTGCCATCCTGTCTGACACTGCAGTGCCACTCCTGGATGGGCCAGGTGTTTGTGTCGGCCACTTGGGTCGCTTAGCTTAGTCACACAGCGACCTTGTTGCGCCTCTTTTTTTCTTTGCATAATGTGCTGTTTGGGGACTATTTTTTTCAAGTGCCATCCTGTCTGACACTGCAGTGCCACTCCTAGATGGGCCAGGTGTTTGTGTGTCGGCCACTTGTGTTGCTTAGCTTAGCCATCCAGCGACCTCGGTGCAAATTTTAGGACTAAAAATAATGGTGGTCATTCCGAGTTGTTCGCTCGGTAAATTTCATCGCATCGCAGCGATTTTCCGCTTAGTGCGCATGCGCAATGTTCGCACTGTGACTGCGCCAAGTAAATTTGCTAAGAAGTTAGGTATTTTACTCACAGCTTTTTCTTCGTTCAGGCGATTGGAGTGTGATTGACAGGAAGTGGGTGTTTCTGGGCGGAAACAGGCTGTTTTATGGGCGTGTGGGAAAAAACTCTACAGTTTCTGGGAAAAACGCGTGAGTGGCTGGAGAAACGGAGGAGTGTCTGGACGAACGCTGGGTGTGTTTGTGACGTCAAACCAGGAACGACAAGCACTGAACTGATTGCAGATGCCGAGTAAGTCTCGAGCTACTCAGAAACTGCACAGAGATGTCTTTTCGCAATATTGCAAATCTTTCGTTCGCAATTTTAAGAAGCTAAGATTCACTCCCAGAGGGCGGCGGATTAGCGTGTGCAAAGCTGCTAAAAGCAGCATGCGAGCGAACAACTCGGAATGAGGGCCATTATTGTGAGGTGTGAGGTGTTCAGAAGAGACTGAAAATGAGTGGAAATTATGGTTATTGAGGTTAATAATACTATGGGAACAAAATGACCCCCAAATTCTATGATTTAAGTTGTTTTTTAGTGTTTTTTGAAAAAAAACACCCGAATCCAAAACACACCCGAATCCGACAAAAAATTTTCGATGAGGTTTTGCCAAAACGCGTCCGAACCCAAAACACGGCCACGGAACCGAACCCAAAACCAAAACCCAAAACCAGAAAAATATCCAGTGCACATCACTACAAATTACTAACAATACAAGAAGAATAAAGACAAGACTACTTACACATACACAATCGGTAAATCTCTGCTTTCTCCTCCAGCAAATAGTAAACAACTCCTCAGTGTTCCTCTTCCCACTCCAAACTCAACAACTCATGAGATTCGGGCGGCGTGGTGCATAGCATAACACTCTGAGTTAGCCCCATAATTATTATAATACAATTATATTTCTATTTTATTAGAACAGTTGATTTATAAGTGTAGTTCTGGACCAAAGCAAATCCCTCCCAGGGTAAAAAAAAAGTTAAAGATGGTTACAAATAAGCAAACCCCGCCCAATACATTTTTTTCCTACAGATCAACATTAATTTAGCATTACAATATGATACAATAACATCATAAATAATTTATCCTTCTTCTATTAACAGCTGTCAGGATTCCAACGGCACCTGAAAGATACACTCACAACAGCCTTGCCAGGCCACAGACTGGTGGTGGTTTAAGGTGGTTCCAGCAAATCTTTGGTCCCTTCATCTATATAGCTGCACAAAGGTAGGGGTTGGTTCGTGCACATATATGTGTTATATACATACACTATATAAATACTGTATAACAATATTTTAAAGTGAGAGGAGGATTATACAGGATAGTAAGTAGAGATGTGCACCGGACACTTTTGGGGTTTTGTGTTTTGGTTTTGGATCTGGATCTCCGTTCGTGTTTTGGATCTGGATTGGTTTTACCAAAACCACCCTTTTGGGGTTTGGATCTGGATTTTTTTGATTAAAAAAAAAACAGCTAAAAGAACAATATTTTTTTCCCCTACAGTTTTATTGACCTCAATAACATTCTTTTCCACTAATTTCCAGTCTATTCTGAACACCTCACACCTCACAATATTGTTTTTAGGCCAAAAGTTTGCACCGAGGTAGTGTAGCTGGATGACTAAGCTAAGCGACACAAGCGGGTGGCAGAAACATGTGGCCCATCTAGGAGTGGCATTTCAGTGGCAGACAGGATGGCAGTTTTAAAAACTAGGCCCTAAAGAGCACATAAAGCAAAGAAAAAAAAGAAGTGCAAGATGGAATTGTCCTCGGGCCCTCCCTCCCACCCTTATGTTGTTTAAACAGGACATGCACAGTTTAATAAACCCATCATTTCAGTGACAGGTGGTCCCCATGGAAAAAGTTTGCCAAGTTCTCTGAATCATAGCTAGCTACAAACATACCAACTCCATATTTGATGACTTTTCACATTATGGCAAGAGGAAGAGGACAGTGTCAAGAAGGTGATTAAAAATTAGAGAGGCACATGCAATCAAGAACAACACACAGGCTTTCACCTCCACTCCTATCTTGGTGTGGAACAGAAAGGATTATAACCAAGCAAATGTATAATTACCACATTACTGGAAAAACTGAAAAACTAGTGGCCAAAGCTATCAAATTTGTACCCCCTTCTCCATTTTCAGGGATTACAATAAATTGGTTTTAATGCTGGGGTGCAAATAAACTGGTTTATACCACAGAATCAAGATTGGATATTTGGATATTTCTGAAGACTTAGGGGTATATTTACTAAGCTCCAGATTTTGACCGAGATGCCGTTTTTCTTCAAAGTGTCATCTCGGGAATTTACTAAACTCAAATCACGGCAGTGATGAGGGCATTCGTATTTTTTTGGAAGTCCTGACAAAAAAATATGAATGAATACACCATCGGTCAAATACGCCAGCAAATTAGTAGAACTCGGTCATTTACTAAAAAGTGCAAATATCAAAATAGCCAAACACTGCCGTGAAAAATTACAATTCGTAAAAAAGTGCTAAAAAAAAACAGACCTGCTTTTTGAGCCGTGATTGGATAGGCATGCACGGATCCATGAGATCCGTGCATGTATATCAGTGGGAAGGGGTGGGAAAGTGTTAATTTTCGTTAAAAAAAATTGCGTGGGGTCCCCCCTCCTAAGCATAACCAGCCTCAGGCTCTTTGAGCTGGTCCTGGTTGCAGAAATATGGGAAAAAATGGACAGGGGTGTCCCCATATTTAAACAACCAGCATCAGGCTCTACGCCTGGTCCTGGTTCCAAAAATATGGGGGACAAAAAGCGTAGGGGTCCCCCGTATTTTTGAAACCAGCACCGGGCTCCACTAGCTGGACAGATAATACCACAGCCGGGGGTCACTTTTATAGAGTGCCTTGCGGCCGTGGCATCAAATATCCAACTAGTCACCCCTGGCCGGGGTACCCTGGGGGAGTGGGGACCCCTTAAATCAAGGGGTCCCCCCCAGCCACCCAAGGGCCAAGCCCGAGGCTGTCCCCCCCATCCAATGGGCTGCGGATGGGGTGCTGATAGCCTTTGTTGAAAGTTATGAATATTGTTTTTATTAGCAGTACTACAAGTCCCAGCAAGCCTCCACCGCAAGCTGGTACTTGGAGAACCACAAGTACCAGCATGCAGCAGAAAACTGGGCCCGCTGGTACCTGTAGTACTACTACTTAAAAAATACCCCAATATAGACATTACACACACACCTTGAAAGTATAACTTTAATGCATACATACACACCACCATATACACATACTTACCTTATGTTCCCACGCAGGTCAGTCCTCTTCTCCAGTAGAATCCATGGTGTACCTGTTGAAAAAATTCTACTCACCAAATCCTGGGTAGAAGGCTCCTCGGATAATCCATTTGTAATCCACGTACTTGTAAAAATAAAAAAACGGGAGACCCGACCACGAACTGAAAGGGGCCCCATGTTTTCACATGGGACCCCTTTCCCCGAATGCCAGAAACCCCCTCTGACTGATGTCTAAGAGCATGCGGTTGACCGAAAGTGACCTCACCGCTGACCTCAAAGTTCCCACCATTGGTTACAATGGAGCGCATAGGCGCTACATTGTAACACTGCCGTGTGCCGCCTGTCAGACAGTACAGGAGCACACAGCCGATCAGGAGGGTGCCACAACGTGGCGCTCCCTGATTGGCTGAAGAAACCCACTTAGACATCAGTCAGAGGGGGTTTCTGGCATTCGGGGAAAGGGGTCCCATGTGAAAACATGGGGCCCCTTTCAGTTCGTGGTCGGGTGTCCTGTTTTTTTATTTTTACAAGTACGTGGATTACAAATGGATTACCCGAGGAGCCTTCTACCCAGGATTTGGTGAGTAGAATTTTTTCAACAGGTACACCATGGATTCTACTGGAGAAGAGGACCGACCTGCGTGGGAACATAAGGTAAGTATGAGTATATGGTGGTGTGTATGTATGCATTAAAGTTATACTTTCAAGGTGTGTGTGTAATGTCTTTATTGGGGTATTTTTTTAGTAGTAGTACTACAGGTACCAGCGGGCCAGGTTTTCCGCCGCATGCTGGTACTTGTGGTTCTCCAAGTATCAGCTTGCGGGGGAGGCTTGCTGGGACTTGTAGTACTGCTACTAAAAACAATATTCATAACTTTCAGCAAAGGCTATCAGCACCCCATCCGCAGCCCATTGGATGGGGGGGACAGCCTCGGGCTTCACCCCTGGCCCTTGAGTGGCTGGGGGGGGAACCCTTGATTGAAGGGGTCCCCACTCCCCCAGGGTACCCCAGCCAGGGGTGACTAGTTGGATATTTGATGCCACGGCCGCAAGGCACTGTATAAAAGTGACCCCCGGCTGTGGCATTATCTGTCCAGCTAGTGGAGCCCGGTGCTGGTTTCAAAAATACGGGGGACCCCTACGCTTTTTGTCCCCTGTATTTTTGGAACCAGGACCAGGCGCAGAGCCCGATGCTGGTTGTTTAAATATGGGGGAACCCCTGTCCATTTTTTCCCCATATTTCTGCAACCAGGATCGGCTCAAAGAGCCCGAGGCTGGTTTGCCTTAGGAGGGGGGACCCCACGCTATTTTTTTTTTACATTTAAACTATTTTTTTTTTACTAGGTGACAATGAAGCCCAGCACGGATCTCTCAGATCCGGCCGAGATTCATTGTATTAAAGTCGGCAGTGTTTTACAAGTCACTCACGTAAAACACTGCCAAAAAAAACGAATGACATCGACATCGGAAAACCCGAAAATGCAGAATACGGCAGCTTAGTAAATTAGTCGTAATCAATTCAAAAAGTTGCATATTTACACTTTCGATGTCATTCGTGATTGAACTTTGACCTCAAATGGGAAAATACGATTCTTAGTAAATTTACCCCTTATTTTGTGAAAATCTCGTGGGTTCTTTTTCCCATTTTTTTTAACTTGCATTTTTATTTACAGATTTTGTGGCAGATGCCTTATTTCAGTTTTTCACAGCTCCCAGTTACACGCATGTGAGCATACCTGTGTGTCCCAGTTACACGCATGCGAGCATACCTGTGTGTCTTGTTTATTTTATTCATATTTTATTTTTAATTAAAGCAGCCCCTTAGATGTTTTAGCAGCCCCTCCTGAGCCCCCACAGCAGTCCCGGATCGGGCAAGTTGAGTTTGGGTGGGTTCGGTACAGTAATAAGCAGGACTGTGCAGTGATTTTTTTGTTATTCAGCCCCTGCCCTAGTGGAGCTTACCACTCTAGTCGAAACTCATTTCATATTACAAGTAGGACTGTGGGAGGAAGCAATGCTTACCTCTGTGCCCACAGCATGCCTCAGCCGGGCAAGCCAGACATCTTCCTTGCTGAAAGCCTCCATGAGACTCTATACTGGGCCCTTATTAAGTAACTATTTATGCCTCACAGGAGCTCCTGGCCCATCTAGTGCTGCAGTGCAATGGAAAGCTGATGCAATGCAAGATCCCTGAAATTCTTTTCTTCTAACACCGTGAGGTCTTGTGATAACGCTACGTAGCCCTTATATTGTACAATTATTATGGAGAAAACATTTACAAAATAAAGGAAAATAACCCTGTACAATAAATGTGCATCTGATAAATAATCTCAAAATGTGGAACATTAAAAAATCCAAATTAAGGCTGACTAATTGGAGCCATTCATTTGAGTACCTAACATGAAATAATTGAGAAGAACCTCTCTCTAATGCTGGGTACACAGTGCACACTAGAAGATATATCTACTGGAGAGGAGTGGGTTCAGACAGGGCACCCCTGGAATTATATGGCAGACATATAGACATAGGTGTGTTTGGAAAATCTAGTTTTCTCCGGCAGTTGCCAGAGACAATGAAGTAGGAGATTTTGCCATGTCCGAACTGGCTCATCCCTAGTAGTAAGGCATACATTGTCAGAATGTTCCCAATCAAGCATGTAATAGTAATAGTTATATAACTCTTGGATACACATACATACATTTCTATGAATTTGTCTAAGTAACAAACACAGTGCAATTTATACATATAGTTTGTTTGTTTGTTTGTTTGGACGCATGAGCATTCACAATATAACCATGTACAGTTAACACTGCTTACCATGTTACCATTCAGCCATGTTTTGGGTATATAATGCCTGCATATACAGTAAACTCATAACTTTCTTTGATTCTGTACAAGTGAAATATGTAGCAGTATCGGGTGAAATAAGTAGCTAATTATTTAGATAATGTAAAAATATAGTTTACCCATATTGATAATGTCACAGGTTCCTGCCTCTGAAATAACATGACAGATTGAACAATTAGCCACAGTTTACATTTAAAGTTAATGACACAACTGGGATCATTGTATTAAGTTATACAAGGCATTCATGAAGACAGATCAGATTTCACAGATTGCATGAGTAATTTCTCCTGGGGAAAGAACAAAACTTTTAACATATCATATGTGTAGTATATGTAACTCTGCATTCAATATACTATACCAGAGCTGCAGGTCTTTCTAGCACTCCAAAACTAGGGGTACGGGAATTCCATATGTTTAAGGGTGGAAGCTAGTAGCAAGTACAGTATGATGATGGGGCATATTTACAAAAGGGCAATTTTGTAGTCGATTTCAATGTCGACTGAATTTGACTTTCTATTTCACTGTCCAAATTTACTAACATTGAATTTTGAAGTTAATTTGTCCAATTTAAATTGGTACTTGAAATTATTACATATAGAGCCACATACCAAACCAAATTAAATCGAATAAAATTCAACAAACACTTCCTTATGTATTCCTATTGCCCAAACATATCACATGTACTGAAAGCATCATAAATTCATAATAAAAACATTGGCACACACCAAAAATAATTAAAAGAGAGTTTTGTGGGGTCAGAAGAATGTTTGCCAGGAGAGAGGGGGATTTAATTAAGAGAGAGAAAAGTGAGTGCTGTGGGTTTTGTCTTGTCTATTTCTGTATTGTGTTGTCATTTTGAAGTTTGTCATTTTTGGTCTTGTCTCAATTATTAATTATGTCTTTGTCAGTGTTTCTCTGTGTGTGCCTGTGGTGTGTGTGCGTCTGTTTTTTTGTTTTTGTTTTAAGTTTGTTAGTGTAGTTTGTGTTATTTACATAGAAACATAGAATTTGATGGCAGACAAGAACCACTTGTCCCATCTAGTCTGCACCCTCCACCTTTTTTTTTTACCATGTTTTGATCTCAAACCTTATTTGACCCTTATTTCTTTGTAAGGATATCCTTATGTCTATCCCATGCATGCTTAAATTGCTCTACTGTGTTAGCCTCTACCACCTCTGATGGGAGGCTATTCCACTTGTCCACTACCCTTTCTGTGAAGTCATTTTTCCTCAAATTTCCCCTGAACCTCCCCCCCCCCCTCCAGTCTCAGTGCATGTTCTCGTGTCCTATTGCTTCTCTTCATTTGGAGAATGTTTCCCTCCTGTACTTTGTTAAAACCTTTGATATATTTGAAAGTTTCTATCATGTCCCCCCTTTCCCTTTTCTGCTCTAAACTATACATATTGAGATTTCTTAGTCTTTCTGGGTATGTTTTGTTATGTAGGCCATGCACTATTTTAGTTGTCCTTCTTTGTACAGTCTCTAATGTATTAATATCCTTTTGAAGATATGACCTCCAAAATTGAACACAGTATTCTAGATGAGGCCGTACCATTGACCCAAAGATGTTCACGCTCCGCAGAATGCTCCTGCAGGAGATCTCACTCTCTGGTACACTTCCTCCATTTCAAGTTTATTCTCTCTTCCTACAGCTCTGCTCTTTCTCTCACCAAGTAATCCTTTTTTCCAAGCACTCATCTTTTCTCAGTCCTCCAGTCCACGCCATCTCTTTGAAACTTTCAACACTCTCCTTCGCCCCCCTCCTCCTCCCCTCCCATCCTCCCTCACTGCCACTGACTTTGCCTCCTTCTTCATCTCCCAAATTGAGGATATCCAAAATGACATCTCCTCCCATCTCCCTTCTGCTGTCCCCCTGCCCCCATCATCCCTCCACTCCATCTATCCCACCCTGTCCTGCTTCCGTCCCACCTCAGACAAGGAAGTCCACTCCCTCATCTTATCCCCCCTCAACCTGCCCCTTGGACCCCCTCCCCTCCCGTCTTCTCCGCTCCCTTCCCCCCACTGCTTGCTCCCACCTTGCTCACCTCTTTAACCTATTGCTCTCTACCGGCATCTTTCCCTCACCATTCAAACATGCTCTAGTCTCCCCTATTCTCAAAAAACCCAACCTTGACCCTTCATCACTCACTAGCTACTGCCACATCTCTCTTCTCCTATTCGCTTCCAAATTACTTGAACGACTGGTCTACAGCCATCTCACAAGCTTCCTCTCTGACAACTCCATCCTTGATCCACTACAATTTGGCTTTCGCCCACTCCACTCCACCGAGACTGCCCTTGTGAAAGTCCCCAATGACCTGCTTTCGGCCAAATCCAAGAGCCACTACTCTCTGCTCATCCTTCTGGACCTCTCTGCTGCCTTTGACACCGTGGATCACCCTCTCCTCCTCTGCACACTCCAAAACATTGACCTCTCTAGCACCATCATTGACAGGTTTACCTCTTACCTAGCTAACCACTCATTCTCTGTGTCTGCCTCTGGAGCCACCTCACACCCTTCCATCCTTCCTGTTGGTGTCCCTCAGGGTTCTGTTCTAGGTACCCTTCTGTTCTCCCTGTACACCTCTTCCCTGGGGGCGCTCATTGACTCCTTTGACCTTCAATACCACCTCTATGCTGATGACACACAACTCTACCTCTCATCTCCTGATCTGTTCCCCTCTGTCCTCTCTCAGGTCTCCAGCTGCCTCTCTGCCATCTCCTCCTGGATGTCTGAGCACTCTCTGAAGCTCAGCATGGACAAAACTGAACTTATTATCTTTCCCCCAGCAAGAGCAATGCCCCCCACAAATATCTCTATCACTGTTGACAACACAATCATCTCCCGCAATACCCAACTGCGCTGCCTGGGGGTCACTCTTGACTCCTCCCTCTCGTTTGCACCCCACATCCAAGCTCTGGTGCAATCCTGTTGGTTCCAGTTACGCAACATTGCTCGCATCAGGCCATTTCTCTCCCAGAGTGCAACTAAACTTATCATCCACTCACTGGTCATCTCACAACTCGACTACTGCAATGTTCTCCTCACTGGCCTCGCTTGCTCCCATCTTGCTCCCCTCCAATCTGTCCTCAACTCCACAGCTAGGCTCATCTTCCTCTCCCACTGCTCCACATCTGCCACTCCCCTTTGACAAAATCTACACTGGCTCCCATTCCCCTACAGAATCCTCTTCAAACTCCTCACCATCACATACAAGGCCATCTCTAATTCCACTGCTCCCTATATCTCCAACCTTTTCTACCTTCATACTCCCTGCCACCCACTAAAGTCGGCTGATGAACATTGCCTCTCCTCTGCCCTGGTCACGGCTTCCCATGCACGAGTTTAAAATTTTGCCCATGCAGCACCCCTTCAGTGGAACGCACTCCCCCACTCCTTTAGACTCTATCCCGACCTTGCAAACCTTAAAATGGGCACTGAAAACCCACCTATTTATCAAAGTGTACCCCTCCGATGCATAACCTAGTCCTTAGGCTGCTCCTCCATCCCCCTACCCCATGCCTTGAACATCTCTGCTTTGCTTGCATACTGCCATCAGGTTTCCTCCCGCTTGCTTGCACCTCATGTCATCTGTCTGTCGCCCCCTCCCCACTAGATTGTTAGCTCTTCAGAGCAGGGCCTCTTTCCTCTTGTTGTCAAAGTCCTCTTCTCGACACATTTCACTTGCAGCTCTCTCCTACTCAGCGACCATCTTTATCTGCTTTATCTCCTACTGGTAAAGGCTCATCTCTATCTATGGCCACCAGCCCCAAGTAGTACAATGATTACTCCCTTGCTACATACATCTAAGCTGTATTATGTGAGAATTGTGGTGCTCTTTGTTACCTGTACTCTATTTTTGTTATTTATTTACTGTAATGCTAAGTTTTGTCTCCCTGTACTGTCCTTTGTATGGTGCTGCGAAACACTTGTGGTGCCCTATAAATAAAATGTAGTAATAATAAAAATAATAATAATAATAATAATAATAATAATAATAATAATAATAATACAGTGGCATTATTACTTCTTTCTTTCTGCTGCTGATTCCTCTCCCAATGCAGCCAAGCATTTGACCAGCCTTCCTCATTGTTTTGTTACATTGCTTACCTGCCTTTAAGTCACCTGAAATAGTGACTCCTAGATCCCTTTCCTCTTCAGTAGTTTCCAGTATAGTGCCATTAATATTATATTTAGCCTTTGGATTTTTGAGACACAAGTGCATGATTTTGCATTTGTTGGCATTAAACTGTAATTGCCACACTCTTGACCATTCCTTTAGTCTACCTAGATCCTCAATCATTTGTTTTACCCCACCTGGTGTGTCTATCCTGTTTCATACCTTTGTGTCATCTGCAAAAAGGCATACTTTCCCTTTAATGCCTTTTGCAATGTCACAAATGAAGATATTAAAAAGCACTGGTCCAAGTACAGATCCCTGGGCTACTCCACTGGTAACATTTCCCTCCCGTGAATGCACTTAATTTATCAAAACTCTCTATTTTCTATCCTGCAACCAATTTCTTATCCATTCAATAATGCTAGTATCCAATCCCAAACTTTCAAGTTTATTTAGCAGTCTGCGATTTGGAACAGTGTCAAAAGCCTTACTAAAGTCTAGATAAGCTTTATCCACAGCTCCACCTTTATCCATCACTTTAGTCACACAGTCAAAAAAGTCAATAAGATTTGTTTGACATGATCTCCCCCCAGTGAATCCATGCTGTTTGGGATCCTGTAAATTGCTGGATTTGAGATAATCTACAACTCTTTCTTTTAAGAGTGATTCCAGTGTTTCCATCAATTTCCCTACTACTGATGTAAGACTCACTGATCTGTAGTTGTTTGCCTCTTTCTTGCTTCCACTTTTGTGCAATGGGACTATGTTCGCTTTTTTCCAGTTCTCTGGAATTACTCCTGTAGCTAATGACTGGTTGAAAAATTCTGTCAATGGTGCTAGCAGCACCAATATATTAATTTATATTGGTTACTGAGGCTGGTAGGAGTAGCAAACAATGGCAGTTGCTCAGTCATTCCTGGAGATAATTCTATATAAGGTGCTAGTAAGGGGGAGGAGTCACAGACAAACAGACAGATAGCGGGGGTGCAAATCCACACCCCTAAATTTCCCCCAGCACACTAAATATTACCTGTAACCATACCTGAACCTAACTGCTAATAGAAATTCAGAGAATTGGTCACACATGTTTGCAAATGCATGTTTAGCTGCTGATCCACTTCACGGCTTCTCTGATATCAGGAGTCCTAACACTACATAATAGCAGTGCCCACATAGGGCCATGTAATTTGTCACAGTAGGCCTCATGATAAAGGCTATTACTAAAACACATCCAGACAGAGAGCTAACTTACCCGGGAGCCACCCCCAGGATCTCCCATTGGCACTACAAGGAACAGCATTCCTTCCAAATACTGCTTCAATTCAATGCCTCTCACACACAAGCAGAAAAACAATGGCAGTTTCTTGGTCATTCCTGGAGATATTTATAGATCAGGTGCTAGAAAGGGGGAGAGGTCACAGACAAACAACATAGTGGGGGTGGGGTGCAAATCCCCACCCCTAAATTTCCCCCAGCACACAAAACATTACCTGTAACCATACCCGAACCTATCTGGTAATAGAAATTCAGAGAATTAGTCACACATGTTTGCAAACGCATGTTTAGCTGCTTAGCAACTTCTCCGATATCAGCAGTCCTAACACTACATAATAGCAGTGCCCACATAGGGCCATTCATTTTTTCACAGTAGGCCTCATGATAAAGGCTATTACTAAAACACATCCAGACAGAGAGCTAACTTACCCTGGAGCCACCCCCAGGATCTCCCATTGGCACTACTGGTAGGAGTAGGGCAAAAGAGGAGAAGAAGGCATCACAATTAAATTCTAACCAATAGAATGTATTTTAGAAGCTAAAATTGCCAGTCTGTTATTAGTCTTTTGTTTTATGGATCTCTATGTTCATTTTGTGCTTAATGTTGTTCGATTTTTAAACCAACTTTTAGTTGTAGTCATCTGTGTAAAAGTACAAATGTTTGGTTGATATTCAGTTTTGGTCAAAAGAAAATCTACTACAAGTGCCCATAAAATCCAAAATCAACCAAAATTGACCTTTAGTAAATATACTGCAATATTTCTGTAAAACAGTGAGATGACTAATGCCTACCAAGGAGATCTTTACATCCAGGAATTGACTGTAATAGGATCTACTGTATTATACATTGGAATTTTAATTTGCCACTTTACAGTAGTTCTTGTTTGTAGAAGAATTTCTTTTTATTTTATAGCTTTTCTAGGATTGCACATTCTTTTCTTCACCCAAAAAGGATTGGATTTTCTGTGTCTATACCACGTATATTAAAGCAAGTCATTTTGCACCATCTTGTGTGAGGAAATACATTTATAGGTGCAACTTAACTTAATTAAAATCTTCAGTGCTACATGTGATCAAGATGAAGCATTTTCACTCTTCCTAATGCATTAAGACATAAATCAAGTAATACAAACATCATTTTAAGAAAAAGAAAGAAAAGAAAAATCTTAAATGAATAACCCAGGCATAGAAGTCATGTACTCACTCTTTATGATTCTTCAGTAATAAGGACGGAACAGTAAGGTGGTCTTTCAAGTTGATATATGATATGTGCTAGCCAGACATGTAGGAGCACTTGTGCCTTTAAGGATAAATACTGTATAATGAATCATTATAAATTTATCCAATCACAGTAGACACACTTCAGTCATGGATTTACAGTTCCAGGGCTGTGCCTTTTTGAATGTTTTTATATATATATATCTCTACAGATGATGTATTATAGCATGAGTAAAAGAAGCAGTGAAGAAGGAACCGTATTACTGATTTAATTCCCCTTTTCAGAAGTATAGCAGGTTATCATTAAGTGCCTTACTGCTGTAAGATGTAACCAGAATCTGGGATGTTCACTTTGGGAATAGAATGGGCTGCAGTGATGTAAGCTGCCCTCAGAGGTGAGCCGTAAGACAGGGTAGTAGAAGGTAACTAGAAGTCATCTGAATATACAAATAGTGATACAGTATGTTCCTCACATGTTTAAAACAGAAAAGGACATGATTGTAACATCTATTCATTTTTGGCTTATGAAATTGCCATTTTGTAAAGAATTGTGTGTTTCTATTTTTTAATTTGCAGACACAGCTATACAGTAAATCACTTACAGATAGAGCATAGTACAGTATATACAGTACAATGATTGCAGTCATTACTGAGGAATGCATCTGCCAATGAGCAAATGTACAGTAACCTCAACAACCTCCCATGTGATATCTCTGTGACATTACATTTCAACACATTTAGTCATAAAAACTAGATAATGTGCTTCTTTCTTTTCTAGTGAAATCTGAACAGATAATGGACAATCACACGTCTCTTCCCGAGTTCATTATTGAGGCTTTTTCTACTACATCAGACTATAAATTGTATTTCTTTATGTTTCTAGTGTTATATATGATTGCTCTGTTAGCAAATTCTGCAATAATTATAATGATATATATTGATGAGCACTTACACACCCCAATGTATCTATTCCTCTGTAATTTGTCATTACTAGATCTTTGTTTTACAACAATCACGGCACCAAAGCTGCTGGACATGTTACTGTCTGGGAATTACACAGTGTCCTTCATACAATGCTTTACCCAGATGTATTTTTATTGGGAATGTGCCAGCACAGAAACCGTCCTTTTATTCACAATGGCGTATGACCGGTATGTTGCCATCTGCAACCCCTTACACTATCACCGTATCTTCAATAGGAATCATTGTGTACATCTCACGGCTGCCATATGGGTAACTGGATGTTTAAATTCTTTGCTAGTTACATTATCAGCCTCACATATGTCTTTCTGTTACCCATATACAATCCACCAATACTTATGTGAAGCTAAATCTCTCCTGAAGATCGCATGCACCAGTAAGGAGGAATTTTCTATTGTGATTTATGTACAAGTCTTGTTATTTGGATTAAGTCCATTCTTCATCAGTTTGACATCTTATATAAAAATAATTAGCACCATCTTGAAGATTAAATCCAAAAATGGAAGGAAAAAAGCCTTCTCCACCTGCTCATCCCACCTCACGGTCCTCACCATATTCTATGGGACTGCTATATCTGTGCATATAATGCCACCATCAGACCACTATAGAGTCCTGGAGCTGATCTTCACCATAATGTTACACCCGTGTTAAATCCACTAATATACAGTCTACAGAATAAAGACGTAAAGAGGGCACTAACAAGATCTTTTAGGAGAAAAATACAATAATATCACTTAAAGACAGGGGATTCACATTAACGGTCCTAAAAACAAACAAAAAAATAAAATCACATTTTCTTTTTTTACTTTTCACCATTTCAAAGTACAGTATGTGAAGCCAAATGTATGATAACAGCAGCCCAAACCCCTGATAACTTGTTTTGTTTATAATTAAATACCGTTTACCCAATAAGTCACTGTTTTCCTATAAATAAGAGCGAACTCGCAAAAAAGAAACCTGTAAAAAGTTATCGGGTACTTTTTGTGATAACAGCACCATAGCATAAGGAAATAAGTTATCAGGGAAATTCTGTCCTTCGATAATACAGCTTTTCAGGCACAAAGCCGTTATCTCAGCTAATTGAATATCTACCTTAGAGTTAATGACACCATTGGCATGGTCGCATTTAGCTACTCAAGGCATTCATGAAGAGCCCCTAGATTTTACAGATTGCATGAGTAATTTCTCTTGAGGAAAGGACGAAACCTCTAACATGCCATATGTAAAGTATATATAACTCTGCAGTCAACATACTGTATACATTAGCTGCAGGTCCTCTTTGCTATCTAAAAGGGTGTGGATCATTAGGTCAACAGTGGGAAAGTCTACAGTGTCTAGGTCCATCCCAAAAGGTCGACAGAAAAAGGTTGATTTGAGTTTTGATGTCTTTTATTCTGACCAACCACCGGAAACCCAAATAGTGTACCATGACCCCTCGTGTCGCTCGCTTTGCTCGCCATGCTTCGGGCGAGGTACCTCGCTCAACAACCGCTGGCTTGGTACAGGTTACTATTTCCAATCATAGTCCAAGTGGATGGTAAAGTAGGAAAAAGTTAAATACTTTAAGTGAAAAAATTGTAAAAAACTCATGTCGACTATATGATGTTTCAACCATTGCTATGTTGATCTTTTGACCATGTCGACCTAATGCATGTCAAATGTACTAATTAATGATGGGAGCGCAGATACAATTGAAAAATATTATTAATTTTAATATGCACATATAATGTTAAAAAACATATATATAAACAAACACAATTACAATAAAACTAGCTTGACACCTCCTATGGAAATTAGAACACAGTTCTTTATATCCGGAATTTTAGTTCCAAAGTAAATATATCATAAACACATATAATTTATATGTGCCCGCTGAAGTTAAGTGTTAAAGTTTCACACACTAAAGTTCCTCACATTGATTATTTTGTGTGCTCACCACTACTGGGGTTCCTTTACATCAAACTCCCAAACATACAAGTCAGCGGTGATAAACAATGTAAACCTGTGGACATTGGAGCAGCGTGAATGGGTATATACCCACTGGAGTTCTGCAATGTAGCTGCAATCAATAATGTAGCCAGCCTCCCCTCACAATAGTTATTTTTTATGCTCACCGCTGCTGGGGTTTCTTTGCAGGAAACTCCCGATCATGCAGATCAGTGGTGATAAACAATATAGACCTGTTGATAATGGAGCAGCGTGAGTGGATGCAATTGATTGGTTGGAGGAGTTGCTAGCATCAGCCTCCAGCAATGCCCATGCTCTGATGCTGATGGCCAAGGTAAAAAAGGTGAGATGGTGAGGCGGCTCCCAGTGCTAAGCATGAGAAGGGAGAACATGGCTGCAGACTGGCAGTGTTAGCGGGACCGGAATAAATGTTTTCCGCTCCACAGGAGTGCTCCTTGACGCGTTTCTCCGCTGTCGCAGTATAGCGGTTTTCTCAGAAGGTATGATCAGGAGTTTGTTGTAAAGGAACCCCTGCAGCAGTGAGCACACAAAATAATAATTGTGAGAGGAGGCTAGCTATATTATCGACTGCAGTTTGTGGAATTTTAACACTTAACTTCAGCGGGCACATATAAATTATATGTGGTTATGATAACTCTACTTTAGAACTGAAATTCCGGGTATAAAGAACTTTGTTCTAATCTCCATAGGAGGTGTCAAGCTAGTTTTATTGTAATTCTGTTTTTTTATATACATGTTTTTTTAACATTATATGTGCATATTAAAATGAATAATATTTTTCAATTGTATCTGCACTCCCATCATTAATTAGTACATTCGTTATATTCAGATGAGAGACCAGCTCAACAATTTTAGAGCAGCAAATATAATTGCGTTCACTCCATCAAGTGCATAATTTTCAATTAATTGTTAATTTATGGTGTTTGTTTGTGCCCAATAAGTAGTACTAATGCAGGTCGACCTATTGACTGCCCACATTTTTTCTGTTGACCTAAAGACCAGATACACTCATAACTGGGAGTAAGGGACTTCCATATGTTTTCGGGTGGAAGCTAGTAGCATGTACAATATGATGATGGGGTATATTTACTAAAGGTAAATTTTATAGTCGATTTCAATGGTAACTGAAATTGACTGAAATTTGACTTTCTATTTCACTGTCCAAATTACTCATTTACTAAAATTCAATTTTGATTTCATTTGTCCACTTCAAATCCGTACATAAAATCATCTACAAAACCAAATACCAAACCAAATAAACTCAAATAAAATTTAACAAACACTTTCTTATGTCTTCCTATTAGGCCAAACATACCACATGTGCTGTAAGCATCATTAACTCATTATAAAAATGCTGGCACACACCCAAAACAATTGAAAGGGAGTTTTGTGGGCTGAGAAGAATGTTTGCCAGGAAAGAGAAGAATTGATTTGAGAAAAAAGACAATGCTGCAAGTTTTGTTTTGTCTATTTTTGTATTGTGTAGTCATTTTGACTTTTTTTTTTTAGTCTAGTCTAATTTATAATTTTTATCTTTGTCAGTGTTTCTGTGTGTGCGCCTTTAGTGCATGCGTCTTTTTTTGTTTTAAGTTTGTTAGTGTAGTTTGTGATATTTATTTTATATTGGTCATGGAGGCTGGTAAGAGTAGGGCAAGAGATGAGATGGAGGCATCACAATTAAGTTCTAGCCAATAGAATGTATTTTAGAAGCTAAAATTGTCTGTTATTAGTCTATTATTTTAGGTATTTAATTTGTTCGATTTTAAAATGGTTAGTAAATCGGGGATCCTGTATTCATCTATGTAAAAGTACCAATGTTTGATCGATATTCGGTTTTGGTCAGGATTAGTTTTCTAATCGATTTTACAGTTTGTTTTGCTTTTAGTAAATTTCTGATTTGCTAAACTGAAAGAAAATCTAATTTTTTTTTAAAAAACCCAAAATCGACCTTTAGTAACTACAGTATACTCCGAAATATCTGTCTGCTAGTTTAGAAAAAAGTGAGATGACTGCTTTAAAGCCTACCAAGGATATCTTTACATCCAGGAGTTGACCGAAATAGGATCTACTGTATTATATATTGGAATTTTCATTTGCCACTGTACAGTAGTTCTTATTTGTAGAATAATTCCTTTTTAGTCTTTAGCTTTTTCTATGCTCATTCTTTTCTCCTTCACCAAAAAATGACTGGATTTTCTGTGTCTTTACCACGTATATTAAAGTGAGGCATTTTTTCACCTGCTTGTGCAAGGAAATATTTATTTATTAACAGTTTCTTATATAGCACAGCAAATTCCATTGCGCTTTACAATTGGATATACATTTATTAGAGCAGTTCAATCAATTTATAAAAAATCTTCAGTGATACAGTAAGTACTACATGTGATCAAGTTGAAGCACTTTCATTCTTCCCAATTCATTAGGACATAAATTAAGTTATACAAACATAATTTTAAGAAAGAAAAGAAAAATCTTAAATGAACAATCCAGGTACAGAAGTCATGCTCTCACTCTTTTCATAAAGAATACTGTTCCTTCCTTACAACTGAAAACAAAGTGGTCATTCAAGTACAGTATATATGGGCTAGCCAGACATGTACAAGCACTTGTGCCTAAAGGATAAATAAATGAATCATTATTAATTTATCAAATCACAGTAGACACACCTGAGTGGTGGATTTACACTTCCAGGGCTATGCTTATTTGCATATTCTTATTTATATATTTACAGATTATTTATTATAAAATGAGTAAGGAAGCAGCGAAGAAGGAACTGTATTATTGATTGAATTCCCATTTATAAGTGACCCAATATATTTTGTTAATCATATTTTTGTGGCTGACAATAGGAATGAAAATTGACACTCTTTCCTGATCTAAAAAAGCTGCCAGATTTCTCATAGTCCTAGTCATTATGTGACCCCTATTTTTATTATCTACATTTCCATCCACTACATCACTGTGTGAGCCTGTATGAACTTTCTGCTTGCTTTCTGTTTCTCCATTTATTGTGTACTCTCTTCCAGCTCTTCTCAACCTCCTGTCTTCACCATCTAGTGCACCGTTGTGAACTTTATGGAATCTCCTTGATTTCTGCATGAATTGGTTAAAAAATGTAATCCTTCAGAGATTTGGATCTGAGAATTTAAGAAACACAGAGGATAACCTCACAACATTTTTAGCTAAATGGGTGTTCTGGGAAAGAGGGTTGTTATTGGTTAAGGACACTGTCTAGGTTTTGACAGTGCGCCCTTTCTGGATCGAGAAGGAAACCTTTAGATATGTGAATGGATAAAACTGTATGGACAGAAAAAGAGGTGGAGCTTGTTAAAAATAATATAAAAAGAATTAAAAGAAATCAAACCATATTCCCTTTTGGTCTATCCATTCAGTGGAATCCTATTTTGTTGCCTTTCTTGTTTCTCTTTCTGAGGTTTGTAGCTAAGTGTTTGTAGAACTGTCCATACTGTGAGTTGGAGTGTGATACCCATATGCTCAAATCCTATCTCAACTTTTGTTTGCACATGCCATTGTGACAATACTACACATTGTTTTTTTTCTATTATTCTTTCCCCATATATCTGTGATCACCACTGTGGAGAAAATTGTAAGGAACAAATGGGTAAATAAAGAAAAACAAAAGGAGACATGTAGGATTCCACTGAACAGATAGACCAAAAGGGATGTATGTTTTGATTTATTTTAATTCTTTAAATATTCTTTTGAACAAACTCCCACTCTTTTTTCCATCTTTAAGTTTTATCCATTCACAAAGCTAAAGGTCTCTTCAATCCAGAAAGGGAGCACTGTATTGTCCACACTACTGGCCTGTTATCATTTGTCCTTCTCGGGATCAGACCCCAAAGTGTACAAAACAGGCAGAACCCCTTTAAAGCCCCCAGATTCTCAATTTCAATGTATCTACAATGTTTGAAACAAAATTGTCAACGTGGGCACCAGGTCAATTTTCAATAATTTATAGTAGTCTCCATTTAGACCAACAGGGCCTGGGAACTTATTGGGAGGCAAAGAGGAAAGGACACTGAGAACCTCTTCCTCTGAGATTTCTGCATCCAAAATGTCTCTTTGTGACAAAGTAAGTTTGGATAGGGAAGCTTCTGAAAGTATTTCATGTGACAAACCAGCATCAACATCCACCATCTCATACAAAGCAGAAAAATATTTGTAAAATAAAGAGATGTCCCCTTTGAGCTACATCATTTCACAGAGCTAGAGTCTATTATTGAAGTGATACAGGATTTACAGCATTGTTAACATAGTAACATCGTTAATGAGGTTAAAAAATGACAAGTTGTCCATCCAGTTCAACCTTTATATAATGACCCTATACTATTCCCTATATAACCATAGCTTAACTCATAATAACGCAAGTGTAGACCGTTTATAGTCTAGTTGACAACTAGAATGCTTAGTTTTTTCTAAAAATACATATTTCTAGAATACAGTAGATCTATATAGCCATAGAGTAAACCCTAATGACTCAATTGAAAACAGTTTTTCGTCCAGTTGACACCTTTAATATAGTTTTCTTAAAATACAATTTCTAAAATATATTAATTTAAACGTTATATCCTTGGATATCTTTTTCAGTTAGAAATTTAGCTAACCCGTTTTTAAAAGTATTGACCGAGTCCGACATTACTACATTCACTGGCAAAGAATTCCATATCCTTACTGCCCTTACTGTGAAGAACCCCCTCCTTTGATGGGTACAAAATTTTCTCTCCTCTAACCTCAGAGGGTGCCCGCGTGTCCTTTATAGAGATTGCTCAATAAACAGATCTCATGTTAGCTCCATGTATTGTCCTTTTATATATTTAGAAATGTTTATAATGTCCCCTCTTAGACACCTCTTTTCTAGTGTAAACATATCTAACCTAGTAAGCCTTTCCTCATAATCCAGTGCCTCTAGCCCCTTAATCAATTTTGTAGCTTGCCTCTGCACCCTTTCAAGCTCTAAGAGATCTTTTTTATAATGTGGTGCCCAGAACTGTACACAATATTCAAGATGTGTTCGAACCAATGATTTATATAACGGCAAGATTATGTTTTCATCCCTAGTCTCAATTCCCCGTTTTATGCTTAGCAATAGATGTCTAAAAGCTTTCCTGATCTATTGCCCCACAAATTGTATCTATTCTTAATAAAATTCAACTAGCATTGGGCCTGTTCAGTCAGAAATAGCCCCAAAAGCTGTTTGTTTTGGGTATAGATCTGAAGGTTGGTATTACTGGGAACAAAAACATAATTATTATACAGCAGCACCAACCGTTCATGTATGGCCTCATATTTGAACAAATAATCCTTATGTTTCTTAGCTAAATAGGAATCCACCCATCAGCTCAACACCACCTTCAACGTCTCCAAAAATAACATAGGTGTGTCCTAGTGAGCAATGGGAGAATCCACAACAGTCATTTTAATCAGGGCAGTGTCCGATATAAGAATAAAATGGATTGTAGTGCATTGAACCATAGAGAACAAGCTAGCGGTGGTAAGAAAATACTCAGTCCTTAAAAGAGCATCATGAACCCAAGAAATAAAGGTATATCCCTGCCTGTTACAATGGCTAACTATGCAGGTGGTCAATAACACCAAGCCTGTTTTTAAAATGTGAATCTTCTCAGGGCACATGACAAGGAACTCAAGGGCAATGACCTACCCAAAGAAGGTTGATCTACAATGTTAAAGTCCACCTCCTATAATGGGAGTATCAGTTTCCATCAGCAAATGAGGGATTTTCCCTATAAAAGGATTGGTTAGGAATATTAGGAGCATAAATGTTCAACAACGGGAAGTGTTTTCCCTGGTTGAGAACATGGAAAAGCAGATACTTGCCCTCTTGGTATATCACAGAATCCTGACTCTCATTAACTTAAGAGTATTGCAACCCCACATTTTTCATGGTAAATATGGCGCAAATACATTCCCTAAGCCAGGGACTCTGCAGTCTACTGTCTCCTGCATCTAGCCAATGGGGTTCCCTTAGAAATATGTCAGGGTGAAAAGACTTAAGGTGTGTGAGTACTCTCCAGGGATTATTAGGGGAATTGAAGCCAGCTATATTAGAGGACATAACATTAAGGGTGTTGGATACCACTGAAGATACAGATTTTGTGTTGTTTAAGGTACAAATCATATCCTATACCTGTCCTGCAGAAGTGTAACTCCCGAAATGTCATGTAGGATGGAGACCTGACCCTGTCCCCATGAACTTTGTCAAGCCACCAAAGGGTTCCAAACCATCCAGCAACTGCAGGACTGCCCAAGGAGGACCTGAAATAGGAAGGGGGAGAGGAGAAGAAAAACAAATAAAACAACCACTTATAAAAACAAACAAATGAAAAAAGTCAAAAACATTGTAGAAGAAAAAAAGAAAGCCATCCTAATACATGCACATTGCCATTATCACCTGAGGAGTATCAACTCCCACAAGGAGATGAAACAAGAGATGAAATGGCAAACCAAATATCAAGAATATAAGAAACAATATGGAGGAAGAGGCGAACATGTAGTAAAAGGGGTAGAGAATCATCCAAATGGAATTTAGATCTGGCAGCAGCTAAGGCGTCAAAGTAACGAATGGCTGGTAAACCTAACTGTGCTCATCCCCTACAGCAGTGTTTGCTTCTGAATATTTGTGCAGATGGTGTAGTGAATGGTATCTAATTGAGTACACTTGGTGGTGGTTAATCAAAATTGTATGTTTTAATGCAATTAAAGTAAACCTAGGTGGGTGAAGACCTAATTTGGTTGAAACACGTTGGTGATTAACGAGGACACCTAACCCACATCAGTGGACAGCAGGAAAGTGCAAGAAGAACTCCGGAGCCACATCGCTGACACGTCACCGGTAAGCCGTACAGACGGACAGGCAGCAAGAGGATCCTACAGGTGAGTCTCCATTTTGGAGAGGTGTGCTTCTGTCACAGGTTCCGTTCAGACCCTGCGGCAGAGCAATCTCTCCCCCAACAACGACTGGCCTGGTGAACGGAGCCAGCTCACGGGGAGAACCCAAGCAGGATGAACCAAGAGAGCGGGCACGGACGCAGAGTGGTAAGTCAGTCCAGAGCCGCTAGTAGATCCCGCAGCCCTCCCGATCCTGTACCCCTTATCTTTATGCCCACAACAACAGTGCACTAACACCTGCATTCACCTACAGAGGTACGGGACGCCGTCCTCTGTTTAAGGAGAGACACTGTACAAGAACACCATTTAGTCCGTTTAGGACAAGGACGCTCATTATATTTACAAACATCAGAGACTCAAAAGAGTTACTCTCAGCCATTCTGAGATTTATTCTTGCTGCTTGCTATTCAAATTTACCACAAGGGACTTATTATAAGCCACGTTGTTATAAGGACAGAGCATCATAACGAGATTACTGCAAGTGCTCACTTTCATATTTTCATTATATTATCTACATTTATTTTTGCATTCCAGTTTATATCATAATTTTATTTCATTACATTTTTGTATTTAAGTTTGTTTAATTCACCCACCTAGGTTTACTTTAATTGCATTAAAACATAACATTTTGATTAGCCACCACCCAGTGTACTCAATTAGATACCATTCACTACACCATCTGCACAAATATTCAGAAGCAAACACTGCTGTGGAGGATGAGTGCAGTTAGGTCTACCAGCCATTCTTCACATTGTTAAATAGAGGGTAAGGACACCCCTTGTAACTAGCAGCACATCCTGAACAGCTAGATCTAATCACCGCAGTGTGCAGATTACCCCTGTTTGTTAAAGGTGTCAAAGTAGATGGACCTGCATTGGAGAGGACCCCCAATTTAGCTGGATACAGAAGGGCAAACCTGATGTTATGGACAAAGAGATTTGCATGTAGGGAATATTTTTTATTTAAAATTGCATTACATTTTACATATTTACAATAAATAATGAAAGTTAAAAATCAGATACATCATCAACAAAAGTTTCCCATAATGAAATCATCCAAAGAAAATAAATTTCCAAGAAAAACAAACATTTCTTTATGTTCTCTAAAATTACACCATCAACCATTTCCTGAGTTTCTTTCACTCAAGATTTTGATTTTCCCTCAAACCATCTTACTGACCCAGAAACCCCTTCTGTTCTTCATCTCCGGGAGCTCAGACATACCTCCAAGCTCTTACCCTCTCATGCACTCTCCACCATCACGCATTTGTCCCGTTCTCTCCCATCCTCACTCCATTCATTCTCCCATGCATCTCCATTCACCCTTCTTTCAAACCAGGACTACCAACATTTAGCGAGAAAAAACAAGGGATTTTTGTAGCTCATCAAATACGTGAAACCATTTAAAAAAAAGAAACCGTACCAGTATAAAAACTAAGTACAGATACAGATAGCGAATAGATAGCTAGACCCAAACTTTGTAAAGAGGAAAGTCATTCATCACCCACTAAGGGGGCTTCAACTGGCGCTACAGCCGGAACCAGTCGACAATATCTAACCTCCCCATCTCCAACTCCATCATCCTCCTCACCTTGTGCAGAGTCAGGGCCACCACCTCTCTGCAGGGAAGGACTTTGCCTCTCAGAGATACCTGACAGTGTGCACTCCATGTGTGGTACTTAATAGGCTGACTAGAAAAATAGTGCTCAACTCAACAGCCTCATACCATTTGAATGTCCCATAGACTCATACCAGGTAACTCAGCCCTGATAGGCAAGGGATTCCTAAAGCATTTGAAACCGCATTGTAAACTTCTATATTAAAAGGACACTGCAGAAAGAAGGGGTCCATAGAAACATAGAATTTGATGGCAGATAGGAACCACTTGGCTAATTTAGTCTGCCCCTTTTTTTATCCTTTAGGTAATCTCAATCCTTTTTGATCTTTAATTCTTTGTAAGTATAGTCATATGCCTATCCCAAGCATGTTTAAATTGCTGTACAGTCTTAGCCTCTACCACCTCTGATGGGAGACTATTCCAGTTATCCAATACCCTTTCTGTGAAGTAATTTTTCCTTAAATTTTCCCTGAACCTTCCTTCCTCCAGTTTCAGTGTATGTCCTTGAGTACTAATACTTCTCTTCCTTTGAAGAATGTTTCCCTCCTGACCTTTGTTAAGACCCTTGGTATATTTGAAAGTTCTACCATGTCCCCACTTTCTCTTCTCTACTCCAAACTATACATGTTAAGATATTTTAGCCTATCCAGGTAAGTTTTGTGATGTAGGCCATGCAGCATTTGAGTTGCCATTCTTTGTACACTCTATAATGTATTTATATCCTTCTGGAGATATGGTCTCCAGAACTGGACACAGTATTCCAGATGGGGCAATACATATGACCTATACTGTGGCATTATTACTTCTTTTTTCCTGCTACTGATTCCTCTCCCTATGCAACCAAGTATCTGAATTGCCTTTCTCATTGCTTTGTTGCATTGCTTTCCTGCCTTTAAGTCACTTGAAATAGTGACTCCTAAATCCCTTTCCTCCTCAGTAGTTTCCATTATAGTACCCTCGATACTATATTTAGCCTTTGGGTTTTTGAGACCCAAGTGCATGATTTTGCATTTTTTAGCATTAAACTGTAGTTGCCACGTTCATGACCATTTCTCAAGTCTACCTAGGTCATCAATCATTTGTTTTACCCCGTAGTGTTCTCGTATTTGCTGTTGTGCACTCCCTGGGTTTTAGCGACAGTATTCTCAGTCCAGAGATGAGGTAAAACCAAAAGTTCCTAAACACTCGGTCACATAGATAAAAGATCCGTGTGTCTTCTATCCAAAACACTTCACCAATCCACCAAATTAGCTATCTCCAAAATAGAAGGAGAAAGTTGGCATATAGTGAAGTACAGTTTTTTTATTTTAATGGAATGACAAATGTGCAAATCACATAAAAATGTGCAAATTAGCATAAACAAGGATGTTATTTCCAATTGTGCAAATCTCATAGACTGTGCAAACTGGCAAAATCATATAATGTTGCATTCCAAATGTGCAAATAAGCAACAATACTTATAAATATAAAAAATCGACCATTGACTGGCGGACCAGCGGACCAGATTTTTTTGGGTGTCAAATAGCCCACCCAAGATCGCATAAGAGGTTACTTCCTGGGATTTGTAGCAACAATCAGCAGATGCAGGTTCTCAGCTACTTTTTCTTCCCCTCTGGTAATGGAAGGTCCCTCCAATCAATCACCTTTTGTTTTACCCCTCCCGTTGTGTCTACCCTGTTGCATATCTTTACATCATCTGCAAAAAGGCATACTTTCCCTTCAATACCATTTGCAATGTCACCAACAAAGATATTAAAGAGAATTGGTCCAAGTACAGATCCCTGGGGTACTCCACTGGTAACATTTCCCTCCATATATTGCACTCCATTTACTACAACTGTCTGTTTCCTATCCTCCAACCAGGTTCTTATCCATTTAACTGTTTTATAATCCACCCCCATGCTTTCAAGTTTATTTAGCAGTCTGTGATGTGGTACAGTGTCAAATGTCAAAAGTCTAAATATGCTACATCAACAGCTCCCCCTTGATCTATTATTTTCATCACAGTCAACAAAGTCAATAAGATTTGTTTGGCATGATCTCCCACCAGTAAATCCATGCTGTTTTGCATCCTGTAAGTTGTTTGATTTAAGATATTCCACAACTCTTTATTGTAATAGTTTTTCCATTACTTTCCCTACTTCTGATGTAAGGCTTACTGGTCTATAGTTACTTGCTTCTTCCTTGCTTCCACTTTTGTGCAGTGGAACTGCATTTGCTCTTTTCCAGTCCTCTGGAATGTCACCTGTATTTAGTGACTGGTTAAATAATTCTGTTCAGGGTGTCACCAACACATCTTTTAGCTCATTTAGTATCCTTGGGTGTATCCCATCTGGCCCCATTGATTTATCCATGGTCTCATCTTCTCCCAGACTGTTCTCACGCAGACACCCGCAATCTTTGGAACCTCTAATTCTCAGGTTCCCTCTAACAGAGAGTTTCCCTTGAAAGGAGACCAAGGCAACATCCCTAAACTTTAACAGAATTCTTTTTTAGTTGATCAGAGAAATTCCCTCTGAACAAACATTCCCTGGACAATCCCTCAAGGCCAGCGGAACATGGAAATGGGTTTGCAAGATCCTATTTTCCAACTCCTTCCTACAGAGGTCTCTTAGCTCCCCCGTCTCCAAGAACCACTGCCCTATTACCATCAGGCACTGAATCACGTAGATCGGGAGGTAGCCTTTCAGTGTCCGAAGATTTCTCAAGTAACCACCATCTAGCCATGTTCAAAAGAAAGGTGACCCCCATTCCCTGAAACCAGCTACCCATGAGGTGGAGTCTGTAAAAAGAGTCCTCCAACATTCATCTTTAAAAAAGTTGTTATGAAGAAGGCATGTAGGGAAGAACTCCCTTCTCTTCTGCATCACCTGGTCCTAGAAGTCTTTGAAAATTAGAAACTTGAAATCAGATTTGAAGACATTATGTTTTGCGATAGGCCCTTTGTATGTTTTCTTTATCTTTATTTTGAAAGTCCAGACATTTGCTATGACTAGGCAATCTCCACTCTCAGGTCTCAAGTGATGGTCTCTACTAGCTGCCTTAAGAACATGGATTAAATCTGTATATCCAGGTGGTCAGTGCCTTTAATACTCTCCAGAATTCCCATGAAATTCTATTTTTTATGGGAAAATGCTTGTTCTTCAAGTCAACCAACTTGTCTGACATCACTTGGATTGTACTATCCTGTTGTACAGTGGTATTTCGCAGAGCCAGCATTGTATCCTCAGAGTCACTTTTTTTGCTAAGCGGTTGAAGAATTACAGAAACTTTATCTACAGTAAGGTACTATATACCAGTGCCCAGGCCTGATAGAGGGGCCCAAGTCATCATCCTACCTTACCTGGTGGCAGCAGAAGCTGCAGCAGCTCTTTTCAACCCAGGACATGTTGCTATGTGCTGAACTGCAGTGTGGTCAGTTAGGTGCTTAAAGTCCTATTTATTCTATATTTTTTTCTTAAAAAGCTCACTCCCATTTCACTCCAGTAATCCTCCCCTCCTGTGTCCTTATAGCAGCCCAATGCACAAGTCTCCCTTCTGTCTGTCCAGCAGTTTACTTCCCTAAGTCTCTCAAGAAGCTCACCCCTATCTGTATCTCAGCAGTTCACCTCCCTCCTGTCCCTCCAGCAGTTCACCTCTCCCTGTCCCTCCAGCAGTTCAACTGCCTTCTGTCCCTCCGACCGTTCACCTCCCCTCTTTCCCTCCTGCAGGTCACTACCCCTCTGTCCCTCCAGCAGTTCAACTCCCCTCTGTCTCTCCAGCAGTTCACCTCCCCTCTTTCCCTCCAGCAGTTCACCTCCCCCTCTCTCCCTCCAGCAGTTCAACTCCCTTCTGTCCCTTCAGCAGTTCACCTCCCCTCTGTCCCTTCAGCACTTTACTTCCCTCTGTCTCATGAAGCTCACCCCTGTCTGTTCCTTCAGCAGTTCAACTCTTCTCTGTTTCTTTAGCAGTTCAACTCACCTCTGACCCTTCAGCAGTTCAACTCCCCTCTATCTTTCAGCAGTTAAATTCCCTTCTGTCTCTTCAGCAGTTCAACTCCCTTCTGTTCCTTCAGTAGTTCACCACTCAGTCTTTTATTCCAGCAGCTCAACTGTCTGCATTCCTCCAGGCCCCTCGTACCTTCTTTGTCTTCTGCACACAGTGCCTGCTTTGCTTTGTAGCTTTTCGTCAGTGTAGTAGCAGTGATGACATGATGTCATGTGCATCATGCTGTGAGAGGGGTCCGGGTGCAGTGCCTGCTGCCGTGTAGGTGTAGTCTCACTGCTTACCTCACTCCGCACTTTCACCTTCAGGTCACGGAAGCCTCAATGGACCTGGAATCTTCACCGGAACCTGGACATGGTGATCCCCTTCCAGAAGCAGACGACGGACGAGTTAGGAAGGAAAGGAAATCAATGAAGGAGTATCAACTCTTTTCCAAAGGTGTAGCTGAACCTTGCGTGGCTGAGCTCAGGGGAAAGACGGACAGAGGGACAGACAGACACAGATGATGCTGACTGTTGCCAATCTTGTACTCGAATCTTCTCCACTTTAAGGTCCCTGTAAGGAGGCACAAAGAAACAACAGCCATGCAGGGCCTTAAGCTAACCTAGTGTGCGTCCACTACACTAGTTTCATAACAGAGCCCTCAAACTAGCTGAGGTGTATATAGTGCAACACAAACTCTGTGCACAAACTATATACAAAAGTAATGTAAGTGTGCAGTTCCGCACCAACTACTCATATGTATGCAAATCAAGAATAATCACAAAACCAATATAGATACTGCTGATATTTTTTATCAATTCACAGCAGTTAACTATTGGTGGTGCTCCCAAATATTTTGTAGATTAGGCTACAATACATTTAAAAGAAGAAAGACAAAAAATACCTTTTTTGGGAGCACTCTTAGAAATAATAATAATAACAAAACAATTCAAACGAGATGAATAAGCATGTACTGGAGAATAATTTTAAAACTAAACGTTTATTCTGTTAGCAGTATAAAATAATGACCTATGGTCTAATTATAAAAGATCTTGATTCACCCAATGTTTCATGGGGATCAGGATATTGGGTAGCGAAAATATAATTCAGGATGCTTAAACCAGAGTTATTACTAGTTTGTACTATGGTGATCCATAAATGTATCAAAGGGAATACATTATTTTTCTAGAAACAAACGGTGTCCAACTGTTGTATAAGAGCCAAGGATCAGATGGTTTGGGATATATTTGTGATTATAAACAAAATGTATGAAATATTGTTATTGTCGGGATATATCTATGAACAATCATATGCTATCTGTACTGGGCCTGGATCCAAAGTATAAATACGCCGGCACCAGAGCTGTTCCAGATGAGAGAGTGTTGGAAATACACAAGGATTGCTCTCAGTGATTCAAAGAAATCAAATGTGGCTCTGATGGTTCAATCGTATCCCTCAGGCCTGAAGGAAGAGAGACACTTCTACTGTCTGTTTTGACGGCAAATTGTGCACTGAAAGGAGCAAAGCTCGGATCAGTACTGCTTTCAGCCAGATGAGAGAGTAAGAAATAGTAAATGAGAATGAATTCATTAATAAATGGATTACATTTATTTAGATAGGGAAGTATTGGCTAGACTGTGTATAAGACATATCACAAAAATTCAACTCCAAATATTTTTATTTTTTTTTCAAAAAGTGGTTTGAGGGTTATCAATAACCACACTTTGTGTATAAACTCAGATCAATGCTGAGATTTTGAAATAAGAGCAAGAATTACTGTGTCTCACCAGACTACATGTAGCTCTCATGGATCCTACACATTCAAATACAAGTACGAGAATGTGTGTTCTGACAATTTCTGCCCATGCAGGTGTACTAAATCACATATGGTATATCTCATAAACTTACACAGAATATATGCTGCAGGCATAAAGAGAATATATTATGACTAGAGACAGTAACACTCACAGTTTAGAAAAAAGAGAGTACCCACTGCCTGTCTGTACTGGGCCTGGATCCAGAGCATAAATGCGCCGGTTCCAGAGGTGTTCCAGATGAGAGAGTGTTAGAAGATTGCATGTAAAGAGCAAGTCCCAAAATAATGAGGACAAATTCAAAAGTAGGGCTCTGGTGATCCAATCCTACCCACCAGACCTGAAGGAAGCACTTCTACTGTCTGTTGTGACTGCAAATTGTACACTGAAAGGAGCGGAGCTCAGATCAGTACTGCTGTCAACCAGATGAGAGAGTGAGAAATATAAATATATATATATATATATATATATATATAAAATGCTTTTTAATTAATTTTCATGTGTTAGAGATTCTTTTGAATGCAGAATCCATTGTGTCCCATAGGGCATATCTCATAAGCTCATACTGAAAATTATCATATATATATCATCACATATTCTACATCAACTGTGTCAATTTTTGGTTGGTTGGATTCACCGTTTGAAAATAAACAAAAATCCTATTAAAAAAATATCATATAATAATTATCTGGCCAGATCACTTCTTCAAAAGTGTCTGTGCATCCTGATATAAATGTGTCAGCTAGGTTTAGGGAAACATTATCCAACATTTAATACAGAGTGGCAAATTCATATACATAAACAGAGCTGCAGTCACCATTGCTTGTTAACTAAGTAAAAGAAACATTGTTGATACAAGATAACGAATTAGTATCAGTATAGATGGGACTGCCATTGCTCTAATACAGATTGGCAAATTCATGTACATAAAAGCAGATCTGCAGTCACCATTACTTGTTAACCAAATGGAAGAAATATTAATAATGCAAGGTAATGACTTAATGTCAGTATAGACGGGACTGCCCGTTGCTGTTAACTACCTTTGTATAAACTGAGACACATGCGAGAGGGGAGGAGAGGAGGCTGAGATATGAGGGAGAAAGGGGGATATATAGGAGGAGGTATACTAAGCCTTGATCGTATGGATGCTTGTCATCTGAGTAAAGCCGTATGTGGCGCACGCTCATCAGCTGTGTCCCCGATGTCTCCCCTGCGTCTCCCTGCTGGCGCTTCCCATCCTGGTATCTGTAGCATGGGTTGGTTCTATATCGGAGGGGCTGAAGGGACCTTGTGACGTATTGAGGGGAGGAGCTACGTTACCAGGGGGAGGAGCTACGGGCGAACAGGGTACCCGAAAAGTACCCTCGCGGGCTCGCTTCGCTCGCCACGCTTCGGGCACGGTGGCTCGCTCCGCTCCGCTTCGCTCACCACCTAATTACTAAAGGTAATAGTTGGTGGCGTGGATAGTAGAGGAACTATCCCGCTGGCCTAGCTCCTCCCCCTTGAGTCGTAACTCCTCCCCCTTACGGAAAAGGTCCCTTAGCCCACTTGATTCTAGCATCTACCCTGTAGCATGGCCGCCCATTTCCGGAGGGGGCGTGGCCGCGATGACATCACGTGATGACGTTGGTCCCTGACGTACGCATCACCGCTGGGTTTGTTCACAGGAGCCTCACTCCAACAAGCTCCAGCAGTGAATAAGAAGTTTGTAATAGCCAATCATTCACCTGTAATGTTTGATTGGCAAGATGATTCTCCATTGAATTCGTAATTAAGTTTTACTGGGGATGGCTGTAAAAACTGAAGTGTCAAACGTGCATCTATAACACCTGTTTGGTATATAGAGCAGGGTCTGGCCAGGTTTATTAGTATCTTTGGGATTATAAGATTTTATACCCATATATACTTAATTTACTCCGCACAGACCTTATTCCCTTTGATACATTTATGGATCACCATAGTACAAACTAGTAATAACTCTGGTTTAAGCATCCTGAATTATATTTTCACCACCCAAAATCCTGATCCCCATGAAACATTGGGTGAATCAAGATCTTTTATAATTAGATTATAGGTCATTATTTTATACTGCTAACAGAATAAACGTTAAGTTTTAAAATTATTCACCAGTCCATGCTTATTCATCTCGTTTGAATTGTTTTGTTATTATTATTATTATAAGAGTGCTCCCAAAAAAGGTCTTTATTGATTACAAACTATAAACAACCTTTGCCCTGCACAGAAACAACAATCCAATAACACAGTACAAATATAAAATGGTGCTGTCCCTTTAAATTCCTATCCGCTTACAACTGGTACATCAATCCCTACCTACCAATTACGAGCTGTTGTGGGTATGTGTGTGGAGCTGGACCACTGCTCCACACAGGGGAAAACGTACTTTAGATTACTGGGGAGTGGATGCCACACAGCCTGCCCACTTCCCCTTGCTGCTTAATTGGGCCTACTGTCCAGAAAGTTATGAGGCTCGGGCCTGCCTACCTTGGCAATTTTGGAGTGGCATGGGCTTAACGCCCAGTACCACCCTTATTCACCTGGAGGGCACTTATTAACTGGGCCTAGCGCCCCCTAGCTGTGCACAGGCCAGATGCCTGACTTCACCCATGGGCCTAGCTCCCGCCTAACATGGGGCCAGTTGGGTGACCTGGGCCTAATGCACAGAGTCACCTTATTTACCTAATGGGCTACTCTGAACTAAGCCTAATGCCCTCTATATGGGGACAGGACTAATGCCTTGGATTAGTCATGGGCCTATTGCCTGCCTACTGTGCCACAGGCCTGGGGCCTGAATGTGCCCACAGGCCTAGTTCCCGAACCCTGATGGTCTAGGGAGGGGTGGGGGGGGGGGGTGACAGGTGTCCTCACCGAGGGACTACCTGTACCAGTGGGAGAGGCACCAGTGGGGAGCTTCATTAGCTCTTTTTCTTTACACCCCTGGTGGCCTCTCTGGTCCATGCCTCAGTCTTCTGCTGCTGGCCCATCCTGGCCAGGGGTTCTGCCACTTCTCCACGTCCAGCCGCCTCTGGACATCCTCTTCACCAAAGCCCTCATCTTCAGGCCCCTTCCGCAGCCTCAGGAATGCTTCACTGCTCTTCGGCACGGCCTCCTCTCATAGGTCCCTTTGGCATCTGACGTCAGACACTGGGGGCAGGGCCAGGTGGAACGCGGCAAGCTCCAATTGGCTCGCTGCATCTGTTTCCCATTAGCTGCCTTCTCGAGCCATGATTCGCTCACAGAGGGCACCAGTTTTGAAAGGCCGCGTGCGGTGCTTACAGTTGGCTGCCAAATCAGCGCCAAGTTTGAAGCGCTGTGCCACTTCAGGTCTGGTGCATGGATCCAATACACAGTCCCTGTATCGGACACCCGCCGCTACTGCACAATCAATGCTGGGGACAGACAAGCTGCCCCAGTGCTGTCAACAGCCTGGAACTGCAGGGGACACAGATCCTCTGCACTCTGACGGGAGCATGGCTCTGGGAGCTGACATACTGCCCCAGCGCCTGCACACATCTCCATAATGCCATAAAAAGTAGTTACTGGAACCTGATGATGGAAGGTAGGCTGACAGACACAACACTGCCTGCATCATCTATTGTGCTGGCATACAGCATGGCGGGTTCTCTGTGGGAATTCTCTGAGATGAGTCCCTATAATAGTGAGGGCAATCACTGTGCAGGGATCTGGAGGAAGTGCGACTAGTTAATATTGTAATCTAAAATTCAAAACATGCTTCATCCCCTCCCATTACAACCATATTAAAGTTTACCTTCAACCAGACAATGTGTTAACTATCAATATTGAAAGATGCTAAAATAAACTGTAAACCCACTTTCTCGTGGCTGATTACATTTAATAATACTAATGGTTTTATATTACCGCTAGCGGTCGCTGCTTGGTAAAACACAATAGGGTTGCTCGATTCTTCAGAGGGTGTAATTTAAAAAAAAAATCTTGGTGAATTAAGAATAATTTGCAAAGTAATTTGATGGTGGCTAATTTCTGAAATCTGGCAGAAATTCACAAGCCCTCTAATCCAGAGGTTCTCAAACTGTGTGCTGCGGCACCCTGGGGTGCCTCGGGACACTTTTAGGGGTGCCCTGGGTTGATGGTCCAGAACCAATTCTAATTATTTATGGTCAATGTAATAGGCAAAACAAGTACTAAGGGCTTCCATTCATAAAATATGTGGACAAACAGAAGTGGATCCTGTCCCTCACCACATAATTGACCCTAAGAAAGACATATACGGTTAACACAATTTACTTAATTTTATATTTTCTTCTGATTTCTCCATAAGAAACTTTTGGACTAGGGGTGTCGTGAAAAAAAAAATCAGATAGTCTAGGGCGCTGTGAGTCAAAAAAGTTTGAGAACCGCTGGTCTAATCTAATCTTTAGAAACCCTCACGACTAGCATATTACAATGGCTTGACGTACAAAATCAGTTCACCAGTATGTTCAATCTAATTCCTTACACCTACATTTGCTAAGACTATATCCTATAGATTTCTCATTAGGCATTATGTTTTAAGATCACTGTGGTCCTCATTCAGATCTGGTCGCACGCTAGCAGTTTTTTTCAGCGCTGCGATCAGATAGTCGCCGCCTATAGGGGGTAATTCTGAGTTGATCGCAGCAGCAAGTTTGTTAGCAACTGGGCAAAACCATGTGCACTGCAGGGGGGGCAGATATAACATGTGCAGAGAGAGTTAGATTTCGGTGGGTTATTTTGTTTCTGTGCAGGGTGAATACTGGCTGCTTTATTTTTACACTGCAATTTAGATTTCAGTTTGAATACACCCCACCCAAATCTAACTCTCTCTGCACATGTTATATCTGCCCCCCCCTGCAGTGCACATGGTTTTGCCCAGTTGCTAACAAACTTGCTGCTGTGATCAACTCAGAATTACCCCCATAGGGGAGTGTATTTTAGCTGTGCAAGTGTGCGATCGCATGTGCAGCGGAGCGGTACAATAAAACTTTGTGCAGTTTCTGAGTAGCTCAGGACTTACTCAGACGCTGCGATGACTTCAGCCTGTCCGGGTCCGGATTTGACGTTGGATACCCACCCTGCAAATGGCTGGACACTGACTCTACCAGAAAACGGTCGGTTGCCACCCACAAACGCCTTCTTCCAGTCAATCTTCTTGCGATCGCTGCTGCGATCGCTTTTGTCGGTAGTTCTGTCGCTGTCCGGTGAACCCCGTCATCGGGTGCGCAATGCGGTGCATACGCATGCGCAGTTCAGACCTGATCACAGCGCTGCAAACAACTGCTAGCGTGCGATCGGGTCTGAATGAGGCCCTTTGTTATTTGAACTCACCACTAATTGTAAGCACTATACTATAAACTTGTTGAATCATATTAAAAACATTCATGATGCTTATTCAACAATATGGACTGACACTAATATTGAAATAGATTACCACAATCTCATGTTGTGCTCTAAAGGCGGTATCCAATTAACTGCGGTAATTTACCGTGGCTAACTGACTTGCCCGGGACTGTCCTATTAGCCAGGGTGCTGGCACTTATAGGGAGTTTTGTGTCACCTGCTTCAGGGAGGCGAAACCAAATCCCCAATAAGTATGCTAAAATGCGTCAATCTCTGCAGAAAAATACATAGGTCTGCAACTTCTCATGTAACCATACTCCATACTCCAGACTTACAAGTGGCTGTGCTCTATATATGGTCAGTGAATAGGGAGCACGCTGCTGTATGCTGCACTGTAGTGTGACTCACTGTCAGATATTCTTCTATTGTTTGTACTGTTCGGTGCACTTTACTCTAGAGCGCTTTGTTCACGTGTATATTTAATCACTGTGACTCCATGCAGTTTGAACTGATCTGTAAGTTCAAAAATAATTAATATATATGTATATATATATATATATATATCTACTGTTTGATGCGCTGTACCCTAGTGCACTTTGTTAACGTGCATATATAATCTCTGTGACTACGCACATTTTGAACCGAGCTGCAAGTTCAAAGGAAAATAATATATAGAGCTTTTGTTTGCACTGGTTGGTGTGCTTTACCCAGCCTAGTGTGCTTTATTCACACGCATATATAAGCCTTGTGACTCCATGCAGTTTGATCTGACCTTCAACTGAGCCCTATATATTGGCCAATCTTTTATTTATTTTTTTACATTTATATGTAATGGTATTTGCTACGTGAAATGCAGAAAATGCTAGTCTTCTGTAAAAATCATTGCTTACAATCACTGTTTAAATTAAGAAGTTTAAATTTAAAATGTATACTGTATATAATTAGATGACAAAAAGGACATTTTTTAAAAGTGTAAATTTAAAAAAAATCATGAAATTATTGAAAATATTAATGAAAATGTTGAATTAAATGTGTTGTAATCTATAATATAAAAATGTTCAATATGCCGATTTGCAGAATATAAAAAAAGGTAAAAAAAAAGAAGGGCACTACTTTGAAACGCGTTGGTTCATTTACTGCTTATTTTGGACACTGACCTACCAGGCTGGGCACAACATCATTTAGAGCAACATACCTTTTCCCACCAATCTATACTAGGACTTGTTGAGTAGGAGTTGATGCAATACTCATATTATATGAACACACTTTATAATGAGAATTATAATGATTATATAATGATGATAAACTGTTAACTTTAAAGATAGAGACATTAAATGTTTAGAAGTTAAGCTCCCAATGCACATCAAAATAGCTTAGCAAATGAAGTGAACAGGGAAGGGCAGAATTAGGACCCGATCTGCAAGGGAGATAGGTGAGTATGGTTCTACCCCACATGTAGCAGGATTGACTAGAGAAAAGAATGATTACATTGGGTTCAAGGTGAGTATACAGTGTGAGAAGGTGAGTGCATGCGTGTATTAAAGTTATACTGTCACGGTGTGTGACTTTGTTATATTTTTTTACAGGGGGACTTAAGGTACTAGCGGACCCTTAATGTCCTGCATGCTGGTACTTATGGTTCTCCAAGTATCAGCATTCTTGGGAGGCTTGCTGGGACCTATAGTCCTCATGTGAAAGGCAATATTACTAATAACTTTCACTTGAATCACAATAAAATCAGAACCCACCGCCCAGGAGTGTCGGGGAGAGCCCCGGCCTTGAATGCCCTGGAGTGGGGACCCCTTTATTGGTGGGTTGACTAGTAAGGGGGGATGAATGCTTCTGCCAGGGCACCCAGTGAAGTGTGTCCCTCTGGCTGTGGCATTACCCCACTGCTAGTGGATCCTGGTGCTGGTTCTAAAAATACGGAGAGCCCTACTAATTTTCTTACCCATATTTTTTTACCCCGGGCCAGCTCAAAGAGCCCAGGTCTGAAGCATTCATGGATCTTAAGGATCTGTGCATGCTAAGGTCAAACTCACCTATCTAAAGCTGGTCTATTTTTTTTATGTTTTTTAAAGTAATTCTGCGCGGGTTTACAACTCGCACCCTATTACATTGTGCGAGTTGTATGTTTTCCATGGGAAAACATCTGGATGTGAGTTTTCCCACTGTGAGTAGTGGAAATGTGAGTTACATGTGGGTTTGCATGCTCACGCATCCTATTACATGTGTGAGATCTAAAAATGAGCAAATTTAGCTCTAAACTCGCACATTTTTTGAATTCGCACCTCATTACATCTAGGGGGCCATTCCGACCCGATCGCTGCTGTGCGTTTTCGCACGGCAGTGATCAGGTCAGAACTGCGCATGCGCTGGAACCGCAGTGCGCCGGCGCATGCCAGACGTCCGATGGCCGTCATTGCCTAGCGATTGCCTTTGCCTGATTGACAGGCAGAGACAGTCGAGGGGTGGCACGGCGGCGTTTTAGCCGCCGTTTTAGGGGTGCGGTCCAGCCAACGCAGGCATGGCCGGACCGCGAGGGGGGGCGGGCCGCAGCAGCTGCATGACATCACACGCAGCCGCTGCGACCCGGGCTGCGAGGGTGTAACTCCCGGACAGCCGCAGGAGCTGCGCTGGCCGGGAGTTACTCTTGAAGTACAAAAGCATCGCAGCTGTGCTAAATTTAGCACGGCTACGATCAGCTCAGAATGACCCCCTAGCCCCATGTTTTGCCTTAATTCAATTTAAAGGTAATACATACTGTAGCTAACATTTTCTTCTGCCAAATGTACATCTCTGAGTCTTTATTTATTGTTATATTTTAGTTGTTGAAGTGATTTGCACGTGTATCACTTCATCCAATAACATCCGTTCCATATATATCTAGTTCTGCATAATATATGAAGACATTTTGTAATGAGGATTGCTACCTGTTAACTTTAAATTTAGGTAACTTTAGTTGTATTTGTCATATTTAGTAAATAAACTGTTGACCAATCCACAATGTGTAAAAATTATATTAACTCACATCATAATATTTAGAATCCAAGCTCCCAATGCACCTCGACATAGCTTAACAAATAAAGGGAAGAGGGAATGGCAGAATTATAGGATAATCACACTTACAGTATGTGCAAAGGGGCCAATTATGTCCTCCCCTCCTATTCCACAGTGGTATAGATTATGTTATATATTACTACATTCATTGTCTCAGTGTAACACAAGATGGAACTTGGTATTCTCCTGTCTGCTATTCCAATGGTAAGTCCTGCTCCTCTCTTACTCAGTCTACAACACTGAGTACTATGGGTTAATATTGCTATTTACCATGGGGCTGATTGCGAGCTAGATACAAAGTAAAAATAGGCGAGTAACTTTGTAACTGGAGAAACCAACAACAGAAGTCAGGTAATAAGGCAGCATAGTGCAGCTTTATATCCAGTAGCAATGGATTATTCTGGTGGATACCTCTGATGCGTTTCACCTTCACAAACTTGCAGCTTCCTCAGAGGTACAAGAATGGAGGTGCAATGAAACCATTAAAGTATTTTCACTAATTATATGTATTACCTGCATTCATTTAAGTTTGTGTGTTTTAGTAGCATTATCGTGGTAGTAAATGTGGTTTGGCCAGCCTTATTATATATGTCTTCTACCTAGTGATGTCAGTGTAAACTCTGCAAACTATGTAGACAGTGTGCAATATCCTTGTCTGGTATATAGAACCACAACTTCCATTTGTAGTCTCATTATGCTTCCTGTTCTCTCCATGTAACGTCAGTATGCTGTGTGTTCTCTCCTTCTTCTTTACAACACTGTTTTGCGTATGTCTTTGTCTTATACACATAATTTTATATTTTCCTTTGTTTGGTTCTCTCTGTATTTCTAATATTGAGCTTCCTTGGCTCTTGTAGCTGTGTCACATTCTGGCTTTCTCTGACCTGTTTGATGTTATACCCCTTTCAGTCTGCTGCAGTCGGGTCGCACCTGGGATTTGTATATTAGTCCTTCCTGGGTGTGACCCAACTGAGACCCCTTTCAGAGTGGCGGCCCAACATAGCTTATCTAATCTCCAATTGGTGCCTCTTCCCATTCAGTGAACGGGTGGTCACATCGACCCGGCTTACCCATTCACCCTGTTGTTATTCTTCAGTGGTTGAAATGTTAAATGAATTTGTTGTATTGAAACTGTCTATAAGACTGATAGAGCCATTACTCACTGTCACGTGTTATTCCTACCTGTGTTCTCCCCTGATGATATCATCTGTCCAAGAATTAGGGATTCCATGAGAACCGAAAACCCCCGAACTTCACGTCCCGAGCACGGATCCGAGCCCGGCTCGGGACTTCCCGCCAGACTCGGAAACCAGAACGAGGTAATACGTCATCATCCCACTGTCTGATACTCGCAGGTTTTGGATTCCATATAAGGAGCCACACATCACCGCCATTTTCACTCCAGACCTGGAGAGTGTACCGAGAGGACGTGTCTGTGCGGGACAGTGGTGTGGCGTGTGGGGTGGTGACCTACTCTTATGTGTCATTCCAGTGCTGTCTTGTGCTGCATTAGTACAGTGGTGGTGTCTTGTGCTGCATCAGTCCAGTCACAGTGGTGGTGTCCTGTTCTGCCATAAGTCCAGTGCTGCTGTATAAGTCCAGTCCAGTGCAGTGGTGCTGTGTTGTGCTGCATCAGTCCAGTGGTGGTGTCCTGTGCTGCCATAAGTCCAGTGGTGGCATCCTGTGCTGCCATAAGTCCAGTGCTGCTGCTGTATAAGTCCATTTTGATGGTTCTGTGTTGTGCTGCATCAGTCCAGTGGTGGTATCTTGTGCTGCCATAAGTCCAGTGGTGGCATCCTGTGCTGCCATAAGTCCAGTGCTGCTGCTGTATAAGTCCAGTCCAGTGGTGCTGTGTTGTGCTGCATCAGTCCAGTGATACTGCCGTATAAGTCCAGGGGTACTGCCGTATAAGTCATGGGGTACTGGCGAATAAGTCCAGGGGTACTGCCGTATAAGTCCAGTGGTACTGCCATATAAGTCCAGTGGTGCTGTCCTGTGCTGTATATTATTTACTCCAAATAAATGGGATATTAATATTGAATCCAAATAATTTTTACAGGGTTTGCCCTGTGTGGTGTAGGAGTACGCTCTCCTGTGCCGCGTATTGTGTTATATATAATAAAAAAAAAATAGTGGAGAACAAAAATTTGGAGGATAAAATATGAAAAGATCAAGAACCACTTCCTCCTAGTGCTGAAGTTGCGGCCACTAGTCATGACATAGACGATGAAATGCCATCAACATCATCTTCCAAGGCTCAATGTCATAGTAGAGGGCATGTAAAATCCAAAAATTACACAACTTACGGGTGGGTGGGAGGGACCAAGGACAATTTCATCCTGCACCTCTTTTATTTCTTTGCATTATGTGCTCTTAGGGCCCTAGTTTTTAAAACTGCCATCCTGTCTGCCACTGCAGTGCCACTCCTAGATGGGCCAGGTGTTTGTGCCGCACACTTGTGTCGCTTAGCTTAGTCATCCAGCAACATCGGTACAACCTTTAGGCATAAAAGGAATATTGTGAGGTGTGAAGTGTTCAGAATAGACTGGAAATGAGTGGAAATGAATGTTATTGAGGTTAATAATACCGTAGGATCAAAATTACCCCCAAATTCTGTGATTTTAACTATTTTTATCTTTTTTTTCAAAAATCATCCAGATACAAAACCAAAACCCCATAGGGTGGTTTTGGTAAATTCAATCCAGATCCAAAACATGAGCGGGGATCCAGATCCAAAACACAAAACACGAAAAGTGCCCGCCGCACATCTCTACCAGGAATCAGGGGACACTCTGATCAGTCATTGCCCGAATCTCCTCCTCGTTGATAACTCCATAAAAATACATTTTTGGAAACCTTCTCTTATAGAAAAATACAATAAAACTGTTATTTTATAAAATTTTATGAAGGACTAATGGAAAATTGCACATCACATCCAGACTTCCATATTGTGTTTTTTTCTACTACATCAGCTAATACATTTTTTTTCACTGTGTTTCTTTTATTATATCTGACGAGTCTGGCAGCTAATTCTGTTATAATAACAGTCATATATATGGATCAGCAGTTACACACCCCAATGTATCTGTTTCTCTGTAATTTGTCCTTACTAGATATGTGTTATACAACAGTCACTCTCCCTAAGCTGCTGGACACGTTACTGTCTGGGAATTACTTCATACAGTGTTTTACCCAGATGTATTTTTTTTATATATTTTCCTTCACAGAAGTTGTCCTATTATCCACAATGGCCTATGACCGGTATGTTGCTATATGTAACCCCTTACACTATCACCGTATATTCAGCAGGAGACTTTGTGTACAACTCACGGCTGCCGTATGGGTAACTGGATGTTTAAATTCTATTTTAGTTACATTATCAGCCAAAAATATGTCTTTCTGTTATTCACACATAATTGACCGATTTTTCTGTGATGCCAAATCTGTCATGGAAATTGCAAGCGGCAATCAGGAAATGTTCATTATAGTGGTATATACAGAATTACTGGTATTTTGCTGCTGCCCATTCTTCTGCAGTTTGATGTCTTATATAAAAATAATTAGCACCATCCTGAAGATAAAATCCAGAGATGGCCGGAGAAAAGCCTTCTCCACCTGCTCATCCCACCTCACGGTCCTCACCATATTTTATGGCACAGTCACCTGTGATTTTATGATGTCACAATCAGATCACTACAGAGTCCTGGAGCAGATCTTCACCGTACTCTACACTGTGGTTACACCCATGCTAAACCCTCTGATATACAGTCTACAGAATAAGGATGTAAAGAGGGCAATAAAGAGATGCATTGATTTAAAAATAATGGAAAAAGTTAATTTGAGTAAATGAAAATATGAATTAAATATTATGGCCCGGATTTATCAGGCTTTGGAGAGTGATAATTTGCACGGTGCTAAAGTACCAACCAATCAGCTCTTAACTGTCATTTTCAAACAGCCTTTAACATGACAGTTAGGAGCTGGTTGGTTGCAATTTATCACTCTCCAAGGCTTAATAAATCCGGGCCTGATTCTAAATAGTAACGGGGTCTTCTGATATTCTGCATATGCTGATTGGATTTTAACTGTATGTATGCATATTACTGTTTGATTGATCTTCTATGCTGCCATTGTTGCTCTGTATACTGTTTTCCTATTATGGTACTGTGTATGTAATACTTGGCTACTCTCCCAGAATGGCCGGGAGGCTCCTGAAAATCAGATGGTGCTCCAATTTACTTAACACAATATTCCCCCCCCCAAAAAAAAATTATCAATAAAAAACTTTTATTCTGGGGTGCTGTGAAAAAAAAAACCAACCGCTGATACTCTAGGGTGCCGTGATTCAAGAAAGGTTGGGAACCACTGCCCAAAGGGGTATAGTACTTTATATACAGATGTTGCCACCTTTATCTTGACTGTTTCTCCGCCTAGACGGGCGTTTAGTCACGCTAAGGCGATAGATGAGTTTAATCACAGGTAGGCGCGTTGAGGCGATCTAGATACTCATCATGCATTACACATCTCCACCACTATGTGGCTAATGCTCCACTAATCCAGTACTTTCGATTGTACAGTATAGCGGCGGATTGATCTACAGCTCTGGCAATTGGTCAGTGACGACTGTAATGTTAATACTGTAGGCGTAACGGGAGGCGGTGGAAAAAGATGGTGACCTACTGTAGATTACTGTATGTGTATGGAGTACTGTATGTGTGTGGAGAAGCAACTAATTGTGTAAAAGCAAGAATGTACAGGACAATGTATAAACACTGTGCTTTTAAAATACATGAGCATCTGAGTTCGCTAATGCATAATGGGAATGGAGGGCTAGCAGGAGGCGGTGAAAAATACCGTGCTTTACAAATGCGAGCGTCCGAGTCCTCTAAGGCATAAACCAACACCAATGGGGTGGGGGCCGGGCGCTGTTTGCAGTACTTTTACACATGAAATTGGGAAACCCTCATGTGGCGTCGTGGGCTAGGGGTGAAGGGTTCCCACGCTGGGGTCCAGGGTTCGAGACCTGATATGCCTTCTTTTTTTTTTATTGTAATAATACACTGTATTATTTTATTTACATTGTAAGACAGTCAATGGAAAGGTGCACACAAGTTACATATAAATCAGAGTACATCTGCAGGAGCGATTCTTTACGCTAAATGCAACTACACAGTGGGAATGAAATGAGTGTATTCTGACGCTACTAACTGAGCAAAACAGTACTGTAGATCTTCGGCGTTTGTGTATTGCACAGGACCTAAATTCCCTCCCTGTGCAGGCTCCCAGTGGGGAAGGGCGATGGGGGTAGGGGGAGACGATGGAAAATACTGTGTCTTGAAATGCAATTACATGAGCGTCCGAGTCCACTACGGCATACTGTAAACCAACACCAATGGAAAGGCAGTGCCAACCTTTTTTTTAATGTGTTCCCGTGACATTCACTTTAATATTTTTTTTTCTCTCTAATACATCCAATGGAAGGATGCACACAGGTTTCACATAAATCAAAGTACATCTGCAGGAGCGATTCTTTACGCTAAATGCAACTGCACAGCGGCAATGAGTAGAAATGAGTGTATTCTGACGCTACTAATTGAGCAAAACAGTACTATAGATCTTCGGCATTTGTGTATTGCACAGGACCTGAATTCCCTCCCTGTCTACTGCACTACTGCATGATCTGTGCAGGCTCCCAGGGGGGAAGGGCGATGGACTAGCAGGAGGCGGTGGAAAATACCGTGCTTTACAAATGCGAGTGTCCGAGTCCTCTAAGGCATAAACCAACACCAATGTCGACCTAGATGGTGCGGCTTTTGAAATTGGTGGACACCAGTTACTGTAGGTTGACATGGTCGTTAAGTTGACATGGAAAAAGATCGACATGCATTTTATAAAAACAATTATTATTTTTTTAAACTTGTGTATATATACAGTAGTTCTTTACAATCTACGTGGTCTACGATTGTGCAGTGTACAGTACCATGCAGCGTACAGTATATGCAGTGTATCACAGTGTATCGTGCTGCGTAATTGCAGCGTGTCATGCAGTGTACATTCAGTATATGGTATTGTGCAGTGAGTGTAATGCATAGTGAATCACATCGTGCAGTGTACTGTATACACATGTGGTAATTGCAGTTTTTTGTGCAGTGTACATTGTATCATATTTTGCAGGGAAATGTGCAGTGTAATGTGCAGTTTGTCGTATCACGCAGTGCATACAGTATGCAGTGTTGTGCAGTGCATTGTGTGGTTTAATTGCAGTGTGTCGTGCAGTGTACCTGCAGCGTATTGTGCAGTGTAATGTGCAGTTTGTCCTATTGTGCAGTGTACTGTATCACATAGTGCAGTGCATATGCAGAGTCGTGCAGTGCATCGTGTGGTGTAATTGCAGTGTGTCGTGCAGTGTACCTGCAGCGTATTGTGCAGTGTATCGTACATTATCATTCAGTGTAATGTGCAGCTGTAATTGCAGTCTCCTGCCTCCCACGCTGAGAGTCCCGATTTTTATTTCCAAAGTTCAAGTACAGTAACTATTTTTTTGTTATAAGGTACAGTAGATTTTTGTTTCAGATAGTACAGTGTTCTAAGGGACGTTACTGTTGCAGAAATTATTCTAAGGGATGTTACAGTGGCCTAATGTGTTCTGACGTGCATTACTCTTGCATAATGTGTTATAAGGTTCATGACTGTGGCAGATCTCTACTTTGTGACGTAATGTGGATATACTACTGCACTATTGTGACGTACAGTACAGTAACGTGAATAAGGTGCTCTACTGTGTGACACAACGTGAATCAAGGACAGTACTGTGACGTGAATAAACTGCACTACTGTGACATGACGTGAATAAGATGAATTCAGGTGAGTGCAGCATCATCTGTCATGGAATCATTTTGTCAGGTTGCTATGCGATCGAGCTCGGTGCAATGTACTGTGCATAGACCTCGCTTATCCCGGTGTATTTTAGCTAGGGGATTGTGACGCTCCTTCAGCATTGCCCCTTGGCCTGTAAAACTCATGCCATCTTTCACTCCATATCTGAGCGCTGCCACGTGCTGGGGGTTCACGGTCGGCGTCCATAAAACTGATGTTGTATTTTCAGTACTGTACAGTATACAATACTAAAATTTGAACATCAGGTACTGTATACTAAACATGTACAGTATTAACTTCTATCATAAAACTCTTACAAATTTTCAGATGTGTAAATTTTAGACTACAGTATTCACAAATGTTTTTTCTCCATACAGGAATTATAGTTGGACAACATGCCAGTAACTATCAACAAAACGATGAGCAAGATAATCGTCAACATGAAAAAAGAAAATAAAACCATCAAAGAGATCCATGCATGGCTCAAGGAAAGTGGCATTATAGTCACTTTAGAAACGGTATGCTATCATGCATTCGAGAGAACAACGCCCAGATTTGTATTTCCTACAAAATGCACATGGTACGTACTGTACACTACTGTAATGTTTAAATGACTTGCTTTATACCACAGACAATTTTTTGGAAATAAAAAAAAACTTCATCTAACTGTGATTGTGCTGTTCATTAATTCATATTTTTCATACTGTATTGTACTGTAGGAGAGTGCAACAAATTGTGGAGGAACTAACTCGTGAGGATGATGAGCATACTGCTTTGCAAATAAAACGAATTCTCCATTCCAAGTATGACCTGGACATATCGGCCACCAGCATCAGAAGGATGCGACGGAAAATGGGATGGACCTTTGGCGCAACAAGGTAAAATACTGAAAGCAGTATAAACCATACAGTAAATGCACTGTTAATAATCCCTTGATACGTGATATAACAATGCCATAAATCATTATACAGAGTGTGTACTTTATACTATATACAGTATGTGTGTGTGTATATACTGTATATATTCTATCCCAAAAGAGATACCTACTGTATAGGCACTCAGAGACAGCAATGAAGCATTGCCGGCTTATTGTGATGATTACATACTGTATACTGTGTGTGTGTGTGTGTGTGTGTGTGTATGTACAGTATGTATATATATATTACTCTGTATATACTGTAATGTATGTACAGTTTAATGTATACAGTAGGTATATAATACAGTATACTGCACATACAGTCTACTGTATATACAGTAATCTGTAAATCTGTAATTTCATAACTGTATCTGATTTCATTATTTTTGGCTCTTCACAGGATATCTCCCATGATAAGAGATGTGAATAAAGAAAAGAGAGTGGAACAGGCACGGCGATGGATTGAGAGTGGTGAAACATTTCATGATGTTATTTTCACAGATGAATCGTCTGTTGCCCTTGAGCGGTTCTCCAGAATGTCATTCCGGAAAAGTAACCATATCTCATTAAAACCACGCCCAAAGCATCCATTGAAAGTCCATGTATGGGGAGGCATATCACGATTAGGAGCTGGTCCCCTATTATTTTTCGAAGGTACAGTACTATACTTTATTCTGTGCCTGTGTTCTGTAAAAATACATGCTGTACTGTAGAGTACATGTAACTGCACAATAAAATGAGTTGCTTATTAATGAACAACATTTTTTGATTTCTGTAGGGATCATGGATAAGAAATTTTTCCAAGAAACAATAGTAGAGGGATGTATGGTGCCATTTGTGAATAAATATTACCCAACTCACCAAACGGATATTCCAAGACAATGATCCTAAACACTCCGCCTCAGCCAAATTTATGGAAGAGAAAGGTATGAATTGGGAACGCACACCACCAGAGTGAGTATTCTTTCAACAGTGTACAAGTAAAATTTTGGATAGCACTCTAGTACTGTAAATTTATTTTTTTGTTTAATAAACAGTACAATATTGTATGTTTAATTTTCTCTATTTACTGTAATGTCATTAATTTTTTCTATACGCTTTTTTTTTTTTTTTATAGATCACCAGACATGAAGCCAATCGAATTAGTGTGGGCTCAATTGAAGAGGTACATTAGGAGTGTTGCGAAGCCAACAACAAAACAGCAGCTGTTGGATGGGATAAAGAAATTTTGGCTAGAAGTACTCACACCTGAACATTGTAATAATTATATAAATCACCTGTATAAAGTATTACCTGTTATAGTCGAAAGAAATGGTCAAGCCACAAATATGTAGTTCTGTACTGTATTTTCTGTTTAAAATTTAAAATTGGTGCATTATTAAAAATGTTTATAAAATTGCCTTTGTCTGATTAGTGCATAAACTAATGTAGAATATTATACAGTAGTAATGTTATTGATGTGTATGAACAGTTATTTTCAGTTTTATAAGTCCTGAATAAGAGTACTGTACATTTTGATCAGTGCAGTACATGGAATCGGATGTTGTAATAAATACTTTTTTTTACATTAATATTGATGCTTTTCCAATAAATATTCAATTTTACAGTATGGTACGGTACAGTACATGAGGGTACCTGTACAGTATGATACGTCATTATGGGGGAGAAATACTGTATCCACTAAATGTACACTAATAAAATGTTTTTTTCTTATTACAAACACACAAATGCATCCCAGATGGAAATCTGCTATACACAGCAGACAGCTTATGGTGACAGAACTTCCCTAATGTATCCCCACCCATAGTCGTGGTATATTTTAGATTGCCTAATGAGACACTCCTGCAGCATTGCCAATGATTCATGTAAAACCTGTGTGCAAACAGTATCTGTATTGAATGCAAAGTACAGTAAGAGTACAGTATACAGTATTATCAGAGCCATGACCAACATGATGCCCTAGGCTAGATTTTGTCTGATGCCCTCTTGCACAGATGCCACGTAGTTCCGCCTCTAACCCTGCACCCCTTTCCCAGCACCATCTCCCATTTTGGCGCTCCTACCCCCTATAATCTAAATAAAAACAATGTGCACATTTAGTGCCAGCCCAAAACAGTGTATGTTCTTGCTGGGAAGGGGCATGTTAACACAATAATACCCCAAGATGAAATGACACAACACAGTACTGCAACTTTATTCACATTATATCATGCAGTAGTGTCTCTTATTCTCATTACATCATATGATAGTACCACATTACTCCTAACAGTATTGCTCCTTATTCACATTACACCCCACCACATTGATCTTTATTTACATTAGACCACAGGTTCTCAGACTCAGTCCTCAGGACCCCACACAGTGCATGTTTTGCAGGTCTCACAGAATCACAAGTGAAAAAATTAGCTCCACCTACTGTATGGACCTTTTAAAATGTGTCAGTTAGTAATTAATACACCTGTGCACTTGCTGGTTTACCTGCAAAACATGCACTGTGTGGGGTCCTGAGGACCGAGTTTGAGAACCACTGCATTAGACCATGCAGTAGTGCCCTTTCCTTATGTTACACCAGAAAATATTGTAGTACACCTTATACACATACAGTACAGTAATGCCACACATTAGTAATGCATTTCATATTTACATTTTCTGATTTAATTTCATAGAGCCGCAGTCACTCACAGAATATAGGCATGTACTGAAGCATCTCATTTTATTCAGCAGAAGCTGATTATTCCCGTTTGGCTAGTTTGCCGCCTCTGTACAGTATATTACAATAGAAAAAAGTTATAGTGTCAGTGAAAAAAGCACCTCATGACAGATACTGTACACAAGCTCATGTCTAAATACTGTATACTGTAAGCAGTGATATTAAGGGGTACAGTATATGCAATTGCGGTCGATTCCGGCAGGAATACGGGAAAAAATGGACACGGGATCCCCCATCTTTTTAGAACCAGCACCGGGCTCTGCGCCTGGTCCTGGTGCAAAAAAATATGGGGGGAAAAAAGCATAGGGGTTCCACCTATTTTTTGAACCAGCACCGGGCTCCACTAGCTGGACAGATAATGCACAGCCGGGGAACACTTTTATACCGGTCCCTGCGGCCGTGGAATTAAATACCCAACTAGTCACACCTGGCCGGGGTACCCTGGAGGAGTGGGGACCCCTTAAATCAAGGGGACCCCCCCCTCCAGCCACTCGATTATCCCTATCGCCCCTGTGTATTGTAGCTAGGGGATTGTGACGCTCCTTCAGCATTGCCCCGTAGCCTGTAAAATCTGTGCTGTTACTTGCTCCATAGCTGAGTGCCTCCTAGGAGCTACTGTAGGAGTCACAGGCAGTAGCCATTTCAATTGAGTCTGCCCTGCTATAGAATTGTATGTGTACCGTACGGTGCATAGAACCTTTACAGTAGAAACTCTCCTGCAGCTTTGGCCTGCTTTATGTAAAACTTGTGTTTTGTCAGTTTGCTATGCGATCGAGCCCAGTGTAACGTAATGTGCATAGACCTCGCTTATCTCTGTGTATTTTGGCTAGGGGATTGTGACGCTCCTTCAGCATTGCCCAGTAGCCTGCACAACTTATGCCATTTCTCACTCCATACCCGAGTGCTGCCTGCCACGAGGTGGGGGTTCAGGGGTAGTGGTCATTTTGCCAGTGTGCTATGCGATTGAGTCCGGTGTACCGTAATACTGTATGCAGACCTAGCTTATCCCCATCGCCCCTGTGTATTTTGGCTAGGGGATTGTGACGCTCCTTCAGCATTGCCCCATAGCTTGCAAAAGGGTTCAGGGGTGGCGGCCATTTTGCCAGTGTGCTATGCGTTCGAGTCCGGTGTACCATAATGTGCATACTGTACTGTAGACCTCGCTTATTCCTGTCGCCCCTGTGTATTTTAGCTAGGGGATTGTGACACTCCTTCAGCATTGCCCCATAGCCTGTACAATCTGGACTGTTACTTGCTCCGTAGCCTAGGGCCTCTGTGGGGCAAGGAGTCATAGGTGGTAGCCATTTCTATTGAGTCTGCCCAGCTACAGAATTGTATGTGTACTGTACGGTGCATAGAACCTTAACAGTAGAACCGCTCATGCAGCTTTGCCCTGGTTTATGTGAATAAAAAAAATAATAAAGTGTCTGAAAAAAACTAACATGCATTCGTACTTTAGGAATTGAACCCGGGACTCTGAGTACAGGAAGCGGAACACTTCACCACTTCGCCGCAGACAGATTAATAAATCCATTGGTTTTGATTATGCTGTAATGGCTACGGGATTAGGATGCTAACATACTGTACAAAATTCCTAATCTTGAGAGGCAATAGTGAACTTGTAACACATCCATTTGCGACAGTGTACACTACTGGTTTTATGTTGTTTTGTCTGCGGGACTTGGACGCTCACATATTCATAAAGTACTGTAGATGGATCATATACTGTATGCTGTACTATTTGCGTCTGTGTCGTATATACTGTATTAAATAATGCAGCGTAATGAGTATTTACTGTATTAAATAATGCAGCGTAATGAGTATTTACTGTATTAAATAATGCAGCGTAATGAGTATTTACTGTATGCAGCGTAATGAGACGCCTTAGTAAAGTAGTCCTTATTATATATTTCAGTATTGTATTTTACGGAAGACCACACGCATGCTCAGTGGTGATTATAAAAAGCGACATCTGGTGGCTGATCGCAGGTATTACACGTAAAGGTAACGCCAAATGCTCTGTCTGCCTCCGTGCGATTAGGTACGTCTCTCTGTGACTAGGCGCGCCTCCCTACGCTGCGTATGCTCGATTGGGACAAACACCTCAGCCACTCAAGATAAAGGTGGCTACATCTGTAGGGGCACATTTGGCATTTATAGTTATACATTCAAAGATTAAAGCCAAAAAGCATCACACACATCTTAAAATAAGCAAGATAGCATTCTAATTAGGAAGAAGAATGAAAAGAAAAAGTGTGTAATAGCGTGATGTAGTTATAACACTCACACTCTGAGTGTATAATATAGGTGAGAAAAGTGAAATTAAGTTTTAAAATATATAGTGAAGGTGATAGAACAGTCAAATTAAAAAATGTTGTCACTACAGTTATATTAAAAAATCATAGGAAAAATTCCCTTAAAAGTATATCAGCGTGTTATTATGGTGTCTATTTACTTGGGTGGAGATGAAATGTACAAATTAAAGTACCAACCAACCAACTCATACTGTAACTGTTATTTGTCATACTCAGTCTCTGACATGACATGGTAGTTAGGTACTGCTTGGCTGGTACTTTATATCTGTCAGCTTTATCTCCATCCAAGGCTTAAATAGACCCCTAAATCGCTGAAAACACCTTAGGAGTTGCTATGTGATCAAGATGTGGTGAAACGCGCGTCTGTGACTCACTGGTGGATCAGTCTGTGCATGGACTGGACCCCACTTGGCACCATAATCTAAAGTGGCATTACTTCTCTGTCAGGTACCTTGCTATTTTTTTCAGACCACTCTCATCAGAAAACAAAAATTGAAGGCGCCAATGTCGAAGGTCTGTGTGTAATCCAGATTTATGGACTGCAGCATCCCAAAAAAATAGGAGCTGGCCCACAAAATAATAAATATCTCAAAACATACAAAGAGAGAGCTGCCAAGTTATATGTATATCATATTCAAAATGTATTGTAAAAAATATATATATAAAAAAAATTATATTTAGATATTGCACATAATAATAGCATCCACACTATAATTTCATAAACAAATATAAATAATGTTGCATTTGTGGTTTTCACCCATAAGTAGGAATTCAATTTGGGGTGAGAAATTCAAAAAACCCTGCGGCATGGGGTTTATCTATCAGCTGTGGAGATTTGCCATTCATTTGAAGGACAGAAAATTAGATGCAGTGATTTGTATAGAAATCACGGGGTCTTCTGTCTCTCACGGCCAGAGCGAGTCTGATTTTGTCCTAATATCGTTCATTTTAGGAAAACTCACTGAGACTTCCTCTCAGAGTCCGCTCTAACCAATATGATGCCCTAGGCAAGATTTTGGCTGGTGCCCCCTAGCACCACCGCTGGTTCTGCCTCTGACCTTGCACCTCTTTCCCAGCACCCTCACCCCTCACCCATAGCAGTCCTTGTACCCCCTATATTTTAAATAGGAACAGTTAGCACGCTTGACGCACAGCCCAAAAAGGGACATCTTCTTGCTGGGAAGCGACATGGCCACACAATAGTAACCGCAATTCCAATTACGCCACACAGTACTGCAACTTTATTCACATTTTATCTTGCGATAGTGTCCATAATTCATATTACATCCCACAGTAGTATCACTTTACCTTATAAACGTTACTCCTCACAGTAGAGCCCCTTATTCACATTACGTCACACTGAATTGCTCCTTATTCACAATACACCACACCTTATTGCTCTTTATTCACATTAGATGACACAGTAGTGCCCTTACTATATGCAACGCCACATAGTAGTGCACCTTATACACATAATGCCACACATTAGTAATGCATTAATACACAATTCTACACATTAATGCCCCTTACACATGAGACACATTAATGTCCTTATAAACATAATGCACCTTATACATTATGACAACCTTTATTAATGCCGTTTTACACATAATGTACCTTACACATATGGCGCACATTATTAATGCCCTTATACACATAATGACACACATAGTGCCCCTACACATTTGCTGCACATTATTAGTGCCCCTATACACATAATGACACACATACAGTAGTACCGTTACACATATGCCGCACATTATTAATGCCCTTATACACATAATGACACACATAGTGCCCCTTACACATACAGTATGTTGCACATTATGAATGCATTTTTACACGACACACATAATGCTTCTTACACATATTCCGAACACTACTGCACAACCAACCCACTCACGTGCACACAGCACTCACACTTCCACTAACACTGTGACCTCTGCCTCTGCTTGGATACAAATGTGTCTTTACAAATCTTGCAGCAATGCTAATTATGCAAGATTTGAAAATGCATCTTATTGCATTGCTATGTGGCTAGGATGCTTCTGCTGATTAAACTGATATGCAGCATGCCTATATACTATGTGAGACTGTGACTGTATCTGCATATGAAATGCTACATTTGGGGATTCTATCATCAGGAAGGCAGATAGAGAAATCTGATACCGGGACCACGATAGCCGTACAGTCTGTTGTCTCCCGGGTGCTCGGGTACGGCACATCGCGGACCGGGTAGATAGATTGTTGGGAGGGGCTAGCAAAGACCCGGCGGTCTTGGTGCACGTTGGCACCAATGACAAAGTTAGCGGAAGGTGGAATGTCTTTAAGAAAGACTATAGGTACTTAGGAAAGAAACTGAAGGCAAGGACATCTAAGGTAATATTCTCAGAATTATTACCCATGCCACGCGCTAGTCCAGGGAGGCAGAGGGAGATTAGGGAGGTAAATGTGTGGATTAGGGATTGGTGCAGGAAAGAGGGGTTTGTATTCCTGGAACACTGGGCGGACTTCTCAGTCAGGTGCCATCTCTTTTGTCGTGACGGTTTGAACCTGACTGAGGAGGGGGTAGCGGTGCTGGGGGGAAGGATGGTTAGAAGTTTGGAGGAGATTTTAAACTAGGAGCCTGGGGAGAGGGTTTAGCTAGAAACTACGGGTCATGCAGTGAGAATAGTTGGGATGGCGGTAGTAAACGATATAGGGGAGAAGTTGGGGGGAGGGTAAGAGCAGGCGGTAAGGTTACTAACATGGGTACTAAAAGGGATTTTACCAAAGCACTAGCCAATGACGATTACAGGTCATCCTTGCTACATAAGGCGAAAGATGTCCCTAACGCAAGGGAAAATACTTATCTTAGTTGTATGTATGTAAACGCCAGAAGCATTACTGGTAAAAAGGGCAAACTAGAAATACTTGAAGCAAGCAAACAGTATGATATTATAGGCATTACTGAAACTCGGTGGGATGAATCTCATGATTGGACAGTCAATCTAGAGGGCTATACACTGTTTAGGAGAGACAGACTAAATAAAAAGGGTGGAGGGGTGTGTCTTTACGTAAAGCCGTTTTTAAAACCTAATATATGGGAAGATATTCAGGAGGTACAATGCAATCTTAGACCTGGTATTAACAAACAATGGGGATTTGGTATCAGGTATTATAGTAGGGGAACCCATAGGAAACAGCGACCATGATATGGTCACATTCAATATCAGTTTGTATAACCAGCCCTATACTGGCTCAACTAGGACTTTAAACTTTAGCAAAGCAAATTTTGAAAAGATGAGGGTATTTTTCAGGGATATTGAATGGGAAGGTTTGTTTTTAGGAAAAAATACTTGGGAGGTACTAAAATTCCTGATAGCTAAAAATACACTCAAATGTATTCCTATGAGTAGAAACAAAAGGAATAAAAATCATAAACCGATGTGGTTTAACAAAAAGATAAAGGAACTTATGGGCAAGAAAAGGCGAGCATTTAGAAAATACAAATCTGACGGGGAAGCAGAGTCATTTCAGCACTATAAAGGAATGTAACAAAATTTGCAAAAAGGAAATAAGAGCGGCTAAAGTAGAAACTGAAAAACTAGTTGCAAAGGAAAGCAAAGCGAATCCCAAAAAATTATTTAAATACATTAATAGCAAGAGATTAAAGAAGGAGAGTATAGGCCCTTTAAAAGACAAGTTGGGTGTCTTAAGCAAAAATGATAATGACATAGCGGACACACTAAATTAGTTTTTTTCAACAGTATTCACTAGAGAGGACCCAATTCAGGGACTGACACACAATCTCATTAATGAGAATATCACACTGATAGGTACTTATTTAAGCGAGGAAGTAGTCTGTGACCGATTAAAACATTTAAAGAATAATAAATCACCAGGGCCCGATGGTATTCATCCAAGGGTTCTAATGGAGCTTCACTCTGAATTGGCAAAACCGCTATCTTTGATCTTTAAGGATTCAGTTATATCAGGTATGGTTCCCAAAGACTGGCGTATAGTGGAAGTAGTGCCTATATTCAAAAAGGGAAGTAAAGCTGAACCAGGTAATTATAGACCAGTTAGTCTTACATCTATAGTGGGGAAAGTATTGGAAGGTATTCTAAGAGATAGTATTCAGAAGTTCCTTGAAACCAATAAGATCATTAAAAGGAATCAACATGGGTTTATGAAGGACAGATCCTGTCAAACCAACTTACTTGGCTTTTATGAAACAGTAAGCGCAAACCTAGATCAGGGTAAAGAGGTGGATGTAATCTTTTTTGACTTTGCCAAAGCATTCGATACTGTACCACACATGAGACTTATCTACAAGAATCAGGGCTAGGAAGCACAATATGCACTTGGGTCAAAAACTGATTAGATAATAGGAAGCAGCGCGTTGTGGTTAATGGATCTTTTTAAACTTGGACTGAAGTGCTAAGTGGTGTGCCGCAAGGCTCAGTATTAGGACCGCTATTGTTCAATATTTTCATTAACGACCTAACAGAAGGTCTAGAGAGCATGGTGTCAATTTTTGCAGATGATACCAAATTGTGTAAAGCTATAAATACAGAGGAGGAAGCCGAGTCTCTTCAGAACGACTTAGTTAAATTAGAAGCATGGGCAGCCAAATGGAGAATGCGCTTCAACACAGACAAGTGTAAAGTAATGCACTGTGGTAACAAGAACAAAAATTACACCTACTTACTAAATGGGGTAAAATTAGGGGATTCTGTCCTGTAAAACGACTTAGGTGTCCTCATACATAGCAAGCTAAGCAGTAGTTCCCAAAGTAGGACTGCAGCAAAGAAGGCTAATAAGATATTAGCATGCATAAAACGGGGTATTGATGCTAGGGACGAGAGTATTATACTCCCGTTATATAAATCACTAGTGAGGCTACACCTTGAATACTGTGTACAATTCTGGGTACCGTACTACAAAAAGGATATCCTGGAGCTTGAAAAGGTACAGAGGAGGGCGACCAAACTAATTAAGGGCATGGAGACGTTGGAATACAAGGAAAGGCTTGAAAGACTAGGCATGTTTACATTGGAAAAGTGGAGACTAAGAGGGAATATGATCAACATCTACAAATATATAAGGGGACAATACACAGAGCTTGTGCGGGAACTGTTTTTGGTTAGATCAACACAGAGGACTCGTGGACACTCGCTCAGGTTAGAGGAGAGGAGATTCCGCACAATACGGCGTAAAGGCTTTTTCACGGTAAGGACAATACGTGTTTGGAATGCCCTACCGAGGGAGTTGTAATGGCGGAATCTGTCAACACCTTTAAGAATGGGTTAGATAAATTCCTAATGGATAAGGATATCCAGGGGCATGGTGCATAGTCATGCATTATAGTTACTATAAATAGGGATAAAATGCAATGGCTGACAGCAGCATCAGTCAGAAATTTTAGTCAAATCATCATGCATAGGAGACCACAAATAGGCTGAACTCGATGGACAATTGTCTTTTTTCAACCTCAGATACTATGTTACTATGATACTATGTTACATACAGAATATAGGCATGCCGCATATCATTGTAATCAGCAGAAGCTGCTGATGCCCCTAGGCATATCAAATGCCCTAGGCAATTGCCTAGTTTGCCTATGCCTATGGCTGGCTCTGCTCCCTCTGGCACCCTGTCTGCACCCAGTACCAGCAACAGAAATATTGGGACCCGGTACAGGTTTATTACTGGGACCCCCTAAGGCTGCCATCCTCTACGTTTTATACATATATATATATATATATATATATATATAAATTGCTGCGGTCCGGCACTCTGTGTTAGCCTTAGAAATATCTGTCGCTGGTGCCCTCACAAAGATGAATCAAATAGCCTTTCCATGGTGCGGCACTCTTGCTTGTTTCAGAAATAAACGGACTGTAGTCCTTCTTGCTTCAACGTTTCAATTTTATTAAATTGTCTTCAGGAAGTAATACTACAATACATACAACACATTTATATAGACATACCACTTAAGGAGAATGAGTACCTCATGTGAAACAAATCATCCCAAACACAGGTGTGTGAATAATTCTGACATCATCAGCCTCAGACAGGAGTCGATCACTATGACCTCAGTGTGAACGGTTGTCATGGTAACAACCCAGGTGGGTAAATCAACCAACACATATAAGTATAAATCACTAACATTACTAAAAACTAAATAAGCCTAATCACAACACCTATTGTGCAGAACATATTTTTGTTAAAAAGGGGAATGGTTGTACAGATTTAAGATGCAACACTGCCTTGCTATATGCACTAAAATAATTAACATTTCAATGTCTGAATACAAAGTCAGTATGCTGTGACCAATTTATCAATTAATGTTAACAGATTAATAGGTATCCTAATACTAAACCTATTATAACTTAATTTGGATTATCACACCACTGCTTAATACTATTTATCTGAATATCACTTCTGATTAACCACCTTGTAAATGTTATAATAACAATTTTCAAAGAGATGTTTTATCAATAATCACAATTGATTATAAAATCTTTTATAAGCGGGTGCAGCGATGTTGTACTAACACAAGTATTTACTGAATACCAAAATTATCACCATGCCAATATGAAATGCTGTGTTTTCCTATCGTAAATTAGAGTAAGCGATACATTCATTTAACCCCTTTGGAGATAGTACATTTAGTCGGTGTATCCATCTAGCCTCCAAACGTAATAATTTCAAAGATCTATTACCACCACGTATATTAGGTAAAACACTATCGATCATGCGGTATCTCAGGCTCGACAGTGTATGCTTTTTTTCTGCAAAATGACGAGCTACTGGTTGTTCACCAGTGCCCGATGCAATTGCTGCTCGAATAGCTGCCCTGTGATTACCCATGCACTCTTTAAACTTTGACTCTGTCTTACCAATATAACTGAGCCCGCATGGGCAAATAATCTGGTAAATCACGAAACTGGAATTACAGGTGAAGTGGTGCCAGATCTTAAAGGGTGCACCCGTATGTGGATGGTGAAACACGTCCCCTGTCAATAAAAATTGACAGGTCACGCATGTGCATTTAAAGCAACCGGTCTTCTTATGGCCAAAAATTAATTCTTTGGATCCAGTAATAGCAGCACCGGGACTATTCCACACCAATTAAGGCAATTCAAACAGAAGTCTAAATTTGATCCTGTGTCTTATAATCATAGCATTAAAACATATATGCGTATATTAGAACATGAGATTAATACTGAATTGAAATGTAATAAGAATGTATGTCACCCTAATTTGACCCCCAGTGAGAGGGAAGCTTTGAAAAGCTTATCACAAAACCGTAATTTGGTATTTCGGCAGGCTGATAAGGGGGGTGGGTTGGTCCTGCAAGATTGGCAGGACTATAATTGTGAAATATTAAGACAGTTTGGTGATATAGAGGTATATAAGAAATTACAAAAAAAACCTTTAAATTGGTGCAAACAACAGCTGTTAGTTTTATTATGTATGGCTTTAGATTGTGGTTTGATAACTGAGGAAGTAAAAAAGCTTCTAATTCCAGCCTACCCGGTTATACCGATTTTTTACACTATCCCAAAAGTGCACAAAGGGTTAAACCCTCCTCCTGGGCGTCCGATAGTATCGGCCCAAAACTCTTTATTCCAACCGGTATCAACATTATTGGATGCTCTTTTGCAACCTCTGATTCAGAAGGAAAGTTCTTTTTTACTTGATACTACAGCTTTTCTCAAAAAATTGGGAGGAGTGAAGAAATTTGACGCTGATTGCTGGTTGGTGTGTTTGGATGTGGTAAACTTATACACTTCGATTCCGCATTCTTTAGGGCTTGTGGCTGTGAAAAAATTTTTAGGTGCCAAAAGTCATTTTTCTTCAGATAAAATAACGGTTATCATCCAATTGTTTGATTTAATTTTGAATAATAATTTTTTCTTATATAACAATGAATTTTATTTGCAGGTAAAAGGCTGTGCCATGGGTAGTTCCATGGCACCGGCATATGCCAATGTAGTTATGTTTATGATTGAAAATGCATTATTCTTTTCTGACAGCAATATAAGTAGTCATATCATACAATATTCAAGATTTATAGATAACTTATTTGTGATCTGGCAAGGGGATGTGTCTATTTTATTATCATTAATTGAGACACATAATTCATCACCCAGCCCAATTAAATTTACACATACAGTGTCACAAGACACTATACATTTTTTGGATGTGAAAGTTACAATCATTGATGCCAGTATAAACACTAGTTTGTATGTAAAACCAACTGATAGAAAAACATTTTTGAAAGCACAAAGTTGCCACCCTAGAGCAATAATTAACAGCTTATCTTATTCCCAGATGATCCGTATTCATAGGATCAATAGCAATTTTAATATTGCGGAAAGTGAAATTGATTCGTTAATACAGAAGTTTATTCTCCGTGGTTATAATAAAAAACCTTTTTTGAAAGATAAACAACGGGTGCTGTCCATGGATAGATTATCTTTATTAAACAAAACAACAGATAAAAAACAAAGTTTAAAAAATCTTCCATGGGTGAGCACATATAATACCTCTTCGGAAAACATCATTAAAACAGCTAAAAGGAATTGGCCGATTATTCAGACTGATTTAAATTTGGGTCTGCAGGAACACAGGTTAATGCCTTGTTATAAACGAGGCAGAAGCTTAAAAGATATATTGGTGAAGACAGACACGACATGCATAAAGGGCCAGGCAGGCATTTTTGGCCATAAGAAGACCGGTTGCTTTAAATGCACATGCGTGACCTGTCAATTTTTATTGACAGGGGACGTGTTTCACCATCCACATACGGGTGCACCCTTTAAGATCTGGCACCACTTCACCTGTAATTCCAGTTTCGTGATTTACCAGATTATTTGCCCATGCGGGCTCAGTTATATTGGTAAGACAGAGTCAAAGTTTAAAGAGCGCATGGGTAATCACAGGGCAGCTATTCGAGCAGCAATTGCATCGGGCACTGGTGAACAACCAGTAGCTCGTCATTTTGCAGAAAAAAAGCATACACTGTCGAGCCTGAGATACCGCATGATCGATAGTGTTTTACCTAATATACGTGGTGGTAATAGATCTTTGAAATTATTACGTTTGGAGGCTAGATGGATACACCGACTAAATGTACTATCTCCAAAGGGGTTAAATGAATGTATCACTTACTCTAATTTACGATAGGAAAACACAGCATTTCATATTGGCATGGTGATAATTTTGGTATTCAGTAAATACTTGTGTTAGTACAACATCGCTGCACCCGCTTATAAAAGATTTTATAATCAATTGTGATTATTGATAAAACATCTCTTTGAAAATTGTTATTATAACATTTACAAGGTGGTTAATCAGAAGTGATATTCAGATAAATAGTATTAAGCAGTGGTGTGATAATCCAAATTAAGTTATAATAGGTTTAGTATTAGGATACCTATTAATCTGTTAACATTAATTGATAAATTGGTCACAGCATACTGACTTTGTATTCAGACATTGAAATGTTAATTATTTTAGTGCATATACTGTAGCAAGGCAGTGTTGCATCTTAAATCTGTACAACCATTCCCCTTTTTAACAAAAATATGTTCTGCACAATAGGTGTTGTGATTAGGCTTATTTAGTTTTTAGTAATGTTAGTGATTTACACTTATATGTGTTGGTTGATTTACCCACCTGGGTTGTTACCATGACAACCGTTCACACTGAGGTCATAGTGATCGACTCCTGTCTGAGGCTGATGATGTCAGAATTATTCACACACCTGTGTTTGGGATGATTTGTTTCACATGAGGTACTTATTCTCCTTAAGTGGTATGTCTATATAAATGTGTTGTATGTATTGTAGTATTACTTCCTGAAGACAATTTAATAAAATTGAAACGTTGAAGCAAGAAGGACTACAGTCCGTTTATTTCTGAAACAAGCAAGAGTGCCGCACCATGGAAAGGCTATATATATATATATATATATATATATATACACAGCAGAAGGGAAAGCACTCCCGGTGAAATAAATGATAGTCCCGGTGCCAGCGGTAAGAGTTTTCGGCTGAAAATCCAATATACATACACAGATAGTTTGCAGCACACGGTCAATAACCAAGGCAAATACAGCAGATATACTGCAACGTTTCGATATTTTAATATATCGTCATCAGGCACAATAAAACATACAAACAAACAACTAACCTTATATCCCCTAGCACCCACATGGCGAGGGCTGCCTTCCGGAAGCAGGGGGACGGCACCAATAAATGACGTCATCACCACCCGTCCGTTGCTAAGACCACAAGCCAAAATAAAACATTAAAAACAAACAGTGAAAAAAGAACATCGGCAGAGGGTAAATGCAAGAACAGCATATAGAACATAATATGTTACATTTAGAAACATAGTATTTATGTAAACTACAGAAGATACAGAAAGCACCACAACGAATAACAATTGTAACGTTTAAGTACATGCAGAGACACCAGAATAATCATTCAAGCCTGTGGGTGATAAAGTTTGTAGCAGTAAAACCATCGCGCTTCACATTTCAGCAATTTGGATGCATGATCACCCCTCCTCAAATTGATCGGTACATGATCAATGATCATGTATCGTAATGTTGCCAAGCTGTGCCCCGCCTGCATAAAGTGACGGGCCACAGGTTGGTCACTCTGTTTGGTGGAAATGGCCTGCCTAATAGCATACCGATGCATGGCCATGCGCTCTCTTAAAGTGCGCTCAGTTTTCCCTACATAACTGAGTCTGCAGGGACATGTAATAAGATATACAATGTAGCGTGTAGTACACGTTACCCGATGTTTAATAAAGAATTTCTTACCGCTGTAGGGATGGCAGAAACTGTCACCCACAACCAAGGAGCAACAGGTGGTGCAATCCAGACAGCTATAACGACCATTCCTTCGTTTTAGAAAATGATCTTGAGCAGTTTGTATCTGATCCATGCCGGTGATATCAGCGCGCATCCCCATATCTCTAATATTGCGTCCACGAGTATAACAACTCATGACTCTGGTTTGTGCTAAATTAAGAGTTTGATCCGATTGTACCATTGACCACAGTTTTTTACTAATGTGACCTATAGTACCACTGAATGGATTATAATGATTAACCCAGGGCATGACTGAACCGGCAGGTTCCGTCTTCCTGCATTGTAACAATTTGTAACGAGGGATACTCTATGCCCTCTCTTTGGCTTTCTTGAGATGACATAATTCATACCCCCTCTGCAGAAAATCCATTATCTGTTTGTCTATGTTTGCAATGGCTGTCTCTCGATTGCTACAAATGCGGCAAGCCTGAATGAATTGAGAATATGGAAGACCATATTTAAGAGGATTGGAGTGAAAACTTCCAGCGTAGAGAATAGAATTCCTATCCCTGGGCTTCTGATATATGGAAGTAATTAATGTATCATCCTGTAGGCTAATCTGAACATCTAAAAAGTGTATAGTAGTCTCATCAATGTCATACGTAAATTGAATGGGATGTTTAGATTCATTATGCATAGAAATTACAGTTTCAAAATCTACCCACGAGCCGGTCCATAAGAAGAACAAGTCATCTATATATCGGCTATAATGTATGATATGTCTAGAGATCTCTGGTTTAGAATGAAATATAGCATGCTCAACCTCAAACATGTACGCATTAGCGTAGCTAGGGGCCACATTCGACCCCATCGCTACGCCGGCCATTTCCAGAAAAAAACTATCATAAAAAATGAAGTAGTTACAAGTCAAAATAAGTCTAAGTAGATCACAAATCAATTCCACATCAGGACCTATATACACTGGATGTGTCAATAATAATTTGCATACTGCAGCTATCCCCGCCTTGTTGGAGATGACAGTATAAAGGCTGGAAATATCAATGCTGCAGAGAAAACGCCCTGGTGGAATCTGAATGTTACCGAGTTTATTTAGCAAGGATGTAGTATCCAGTAAATAAAACTTATTGTCCACTATACATGGTTGAAGCAGTGAATCAATGTAGACTGCACAGTTTTGGAATAAAGATCCCCGGGCAGATATGATGGGTCTGCCAGGGGGAGAAATTCGATTTTTATGAACCTTAGGTAAGGTATAAATTAAAGGTACAGTAGGGTGTTTAGGTACCAAAGCATCAGCCAATGATGCGGGGATCTTACCATCCAAAACTGCCGTGTCAAGAATAGTACTCAGTTGATCCCTAAACATATCAGTGGGGTCAGAATCAAGCAGTCTATAAACAGATGAATCAGATAGCTGTCTTTCTATCTCAGATGTATACGCTGATAAATCCTGTATCACAATTGCCCCGCCTTTGTCGGTGGGGCGAATGATGATATCAGTATATGTAGATAAATCGCGTAGTGCTTGAGTTTCAGATGCTGAACTAAGTACTAAGTACAGTACTACGACAAGCCCTACTGGAGGCAGGCATAGGGGTTGTGTTCGGTGCACGTGCACTACGTGCCAGTATATGTTGGCGGGGGATATATTTCAGCATCCCCAGTCAAGGAAAACAATGTTTATATTTCACACCTTAAAATGTGTATCTTGCTTTGTGGTGTACCAGTTGATGTGCCCCTGTGGGCTGTCTTACGTAGGAAAAACCCAACGCATGTTTAAAGAATGGATGGCAGCTCACAGGTCCGCCATCAAATTGGCCATCAACAAGGGTACCAGCGAACAACCCATTGCTAGACACTTTGCACTTCAACGCCACCCGCTAACTACGCTGAGGTATCGCATGATTGATCATGTGCCAGCCTCCATTAGGGGGGGCGACCGGGCAGCTAAACTACTGAGGTTGGAAGTACGGTGGATCTATCGCCTGGACACGGTTCACCCACGGGGACTTAATGAGTCTCATGGTTTTAATAGCTTTCTATGAGATAGTCCGGCTCTGGGTAACTAGTGAATGGAATGGGTTTATTATTGGCCATAGGCACTTGTCTCTCTATTTCAATATAGGGGCTATGAATAATCATATTTTCATTTTTTCTTGTATTTTGTCTTACTAATATATGCATTTCATATACCAACAATTGTTGATCATGATTAGTCTTGTGTAGTATGTTTTCTTTTATTTATGATATGCATTTGGGCTTCTTAACCATCAATTCTTATGGTCCGAGCTGATGTATGTACTTAGTATGCTGCTTATCTATGTCCTGTGGAAATACTGTGAATTTGACATATGCGTTGTCATGAATTTATCTATTATCATATGTGGGTAACGTTCTAAATGTTGACGCAGTGCATTGGTCCCATCCGATGAGTACAGCTCCATATTTTCTCTGCATTTTCTCTATAGTTGTTTATACTGTTGGTATGGTGACGGGGAGCACGGCCGGGGCAAGTGATGCGGCGCATCGTCTCTTCCGGTCAGCCGGACGGGGCAGGTATTGTCCCGCTGGCCACAGGTGTTTCTACACAGGGTGATTAGAGCCTGTATAAGGTAAGCTTCGTTTGTTTGTTTAAACCTGAGGAAAATGACACAATAAAAGTCATTGAAACGTTGTTCCTCTACACCTGCCTGTATCAGAGTCATTTAACTAGACACCAGGAGTGCCGCGGCTGTTGTATATATTATCCATTCATCACGGAGGCACCCGGTGCAGCAACTACAGTTACAGGAGAGCCGGATCACATGGACATTGTATATATATATATATATATATAAAATATATATAAAATATATATATTTACTTATTTACATTAAAGCGCAATGGAATTTTCTGCGCTATATAAGAAACTGTTAAATAGTAAATATATATATATATATATATATATATATATAAGAATGAATATCCTGCCTCCCCCATTCTCACCACAGTCTGTGTCTCCCTTTCTACTTCCTCCCACACACCCCAAAGTCTGTCTCTGCCCAATGACTCAATGCCATAGCCTTGTATCCCCTCACCAATCCACTCTTACCCCGGGGAGAGACTCACCTGTGCTGCACTACCCAGTACCCAGACCTGAACACTGCACAGCAGACCCCACTGGAAGAGGCCAGCACAGGGCACAGGAATCCTGGCTAGCAGATTTGCTGCCATGTCCCAGAAGAGCAGATGCACACTCTCGCAGCACAGTCACTGTGTGTGAGAGGTTCCTGTCACTCTGAGTCTGCACCCACGACCTACAGCTCGCTGTTGTTCAATTAGCGGTGAGTCCTTGGGGCCCCTCTAATCCTTGGGGCCTGGTACAGGTGTCCCCTGTCACCAGCTCTGTTGATACCCCAAGCCCAAGTATGTGAGTGACTCCCCAGTCTGTGTGACCCCTGTGTAGTATATTCCCCCCTCTCCGAGGCAGCAGCTGGGATAACTACATCTCCCAGCAGTCATTCAACCTCCCAGCAGCTCCCTCTCCAGTGGAAAGATGGAGGGGAGACCACCAGGAGTCGCAGAGACCACCAGACTGGAATCTTGTTTTTTTCTGCTGAAAACCATGCAATATTTTTTTTTAAATGGATCCCGCGGGTATCGGAAGCGTGCATACCCAATGACAATCCAAAATTAGGCTTGAGTTGCGCACATTTTTTCCTTGCTAAACTTCGTGCCCATTTGAACCCCCCTGGCTAAATGTAATAGCCTCCGAGTTCCGGAGGTGCAGGACTTTCATGTGAGTGTGACCATCTTTATAAAGATGCAATCAGTTACAAGGCAAAACCAACCCGGTTTTGCTTTCCCAAACCTCCAGAACTTGGAGGCTAATACATTTAGCTGCCAGTATGAGGGGTAAATTTACTAACGCTTCTAAAACAGAGAATTGGTGACGTTACCCATAGTAACCAATCATATGCTTCTATCATTTTCTAAAAGGCAATAGAGAAATGATAGACAGCATCTGATTGGTTGTTATGGGTTTTAGAAGTTTTAGTAAATGTACCCTTGAGTCTCTTGCCCCAATCTTAATTTCTCAAAATTATACAGTTAAAATAAACCCTTTAGTAAGCAGTACATAGTCAGTCATATGCAGCTGTTAATTAGAGTTTGCAAGCCAGTTAGTAACGAAAAGCAACAGTCTAAGGGGGTCATTCCAAGCTACTTTTAGCAGCACTGCACACACATTTCCCTCGCCCACCGGGGAGTGTATTTTCGCTTAGCAGAAGTGCACACGCTTGTGCAGCAGAGCGCCTGCAAAACCTTTTTGCGCAAAACAAGAGCAGCCCTGAACTTACTCTTCGTGTGCGTTTAATCTAACATTGGAGGGTTGGTTTTTGACGTCACACAACCGCCCACCGTTCGCCCAGCCACATCTGCGTTTTCCCTGGCACGCCTGCGTTTTTCTAAGCACTCCCTGTAAACAGTCAGTTGACACCCAGAAACGCCCCTTTCCTGTCAATCTTCTTGCAGCCGCCAGTGTTAGGGAAAACCTCGCTAGAACCTGTGCAAAACCACAATGGACATTGTACCCGTACGTCGCGCATGCAGAAGTGCAGTTTTTTAGCCTCATTGCTGCGCTGCGACCAACGGCAGCTAGCGATCAACTCGGAATGACCCCCTTAGAACACAGTTTGTCAATAGTCATCCACAATGTGAAAACTCTCTCAGCAGAGCACATATAGGTTAGCAAGTCTCAGCAATAAAACATCCCAATTTCAGGCTGTTTACAAGCCTGTATATGCATTAATAGCTGTGGTGTATACTGTAGCTGCCATATATCTCTTAGTGACATACGGTGATATGAGGCATGAACCCCAGATATTGTGTGTAAATCTGGCTCTGGTATTAACCAGTGCTTCCTGAGCCATTTACCTCACCGCATGTCTCTGCTCTTGGGGGGTCATTCCGACCCAATCGTACGCTGCAATTTTTTGCAGCCATGCGATCGAGACAGAACTGCGCATGCACGCACGCGGCAATGCGCAGGCGTGTCGCTGCCTGGTAATGACTGTTGCCGGGCAGCGATGAGACTAACGAAGAAAGTGTTCGCAGTGGTGAACGCAGGAAGATTGACAGGAAGAGGCCGGCCAGGGGTGGCAACTCGCTGTTTCCTGGGAGTGCCGAAGAAAATGCAGGCGTGTCCGGCAGAATGCAGGGAGTGATCCTCACGTCAGCTCCAGGAAGGATCATTGCAGCGGGTGTGTAAGTCTTGAGCTGTTCAGAGACTGCTCAAACTTTTTGCTTGTGCAGTCTCTGCACAGCCGATTGCAGCATTGCACTGCCCTAACCCCCTCCCCTGTAGGCGGTGATTACCTGGTCGCAGCAGTGCAAAAAATAGCCTGCTTGCGACCAGGTCGGAATGACCCCCTTAGTGCAGGCTGTAGCACTTACACAGTGTTCTCTAGATTTTGGAGGTAAACTGTACCCCTCAATCAGAAACTATGTCTGTAGGAAACACAACATTTTGCCAAACTCTGGTATCTTGACCTTTGCGGGTGAGCACAGTGATTGGTGCCACTACTGATGAGTAATTTCTGATTCATTGTCTATAGAAGTTGCAGAATCCTAGGAAATGCTTTATGTCCAATTGGACAAGGCCAGTTAGCAATGGCAGAAAGCCTCTCTGGATCCATCCTCAGACTAGATCCGGACATAGGGGGTCATTCCGAGTTGTTTGCTCATTGCCGATTTTCGCAACGGAGCGATTATGTGGCAAATGCGCATGTTAGGCAACGCGCCTGCGCTAAGTTATTTTACACAAAACTATGCTATTTTACTCACGGCTGAACAAAGCTTTTCAGTCGCTCTGCTGATCGTAGTGTGATTGACAGGAAGTGGGTGTTTCTGGGTGGAAACTGGCCGTTTTAAGGGAGTGTGCTACAAAACGCAGGCGTGCCAGCAGAAAATGCAGGAGTGGCTGGAGAAACGGAGGAGTGGCTGGGCGAACGCAGGGCGTGTTTGTGACGTCAAACCAGGAACTTAACGGACTGAGGTGATCGCAATGTAGGAGTAGGTGTGGAGCTACTCAGAAACTGCGGGGAAATACTTAATAGCAAATTTGCTAATCTTTCGTTAGCAAATCTGCTATGCTAAGATACACTCCCAGGGGGCGGCGGCTTAGCGTGTGCAATACTGCTAAAAGCAGCTAGCGAGCGAACAACTCGGAATGAGGGCCATAATGTATCCCAGGAATGCAACCTCTTCCTGCTCAAATGAGCACTTTTCCGATTTACAGTATAACTGATTTTCTTGGAGTCGATACAAGACTTTGCAAACATGATCATGGTGACTTGTAATATCTTTGGAAAATTTCAGGATATGATCCAGATAGACCACAACATGTTTATACAGAAGATTCCATTTACATATTCCATTTACTTATTCATATACATATGGAAAACAGGACATTTTCCATTCATCACTGGTTCAGATTCTGATTAAATTGTAGGCCCCATGAAGATCTAGTTTGGTTTAGACTTTTGCCCCTTTTGCTCTATCAAAGCTCGGAGATCAGCATTCAAACCTTGGTAATTAATACCCTGTCATTTTTTTTTTAATCAAGTATTTTTTATTGAGGTTTTGTAAGATTAAGATACAAACCCCAAAAACAGACAATAATAAAACAAATTATAATGGCAGACATATTAAAGCATGCAATTTACAAAAAAATAAAGGTACAATCAAGGAATGTATACAAATAAGAGACAGTGCATTCTCAAGCAGTTCAGGGATCGCGGCCTCATCCTAGTCCTGGCGCCTATGATCCTTAAGGCCTAGCGCAGGAGCATCCGTGGTGGCGGCGCTGCAGCTACTGTTTGGTAGTCTCCTCCAATACAGTGCGGCTGTGTCCGTATTCCCCTATTAAGCGGAACCGATGCCTTACCTTCTCCCCGTGCTCCGGGCCACAGCCTGGTAAAATCTGCTGGACCTGCTAGAATATCCGACACAGACGCCCGCCGAAACAGCACTGTACACGTGGGTAAGCGTTGTTACGACCCGGCGGAGAGTTGTTGGAGCGACTCTTTCCAATATACATGTAAGACGCTGTTAAGAAAGATCGCTCAAAACATAGTAAGACTATAAAAATCAAATAATAAAGCTTGGGGCTGCCTTGAACAGCAGCCCTGTGACCATGGCCCGGCTCCTGCTGCACTAAACAAAAAACTGATTTGCCTCAGCCAGTGGGCGGGATATATGGACGAGCCCGTTGCATCCTGGGAGGACTGAAAGCTTGTGATCGTTTGGTGCCAATCCGCTATCGCTCCATCATATCCCATTGTTATCCTGTGGATAACCTGTGGACCCTGTCGGAGAAATATTATATTTAAGAAAGAAAACCCTTAATGGACAGAAGAGTAACCGAATGATTGTTACAAGAAATAAGGTGGTTTAAACTTCTATTATAGGCATAGCATGAAGGAAGATTAATTGACTTAGCCTGCCTCTGGTGTAGCTGGGGTGGTGTCTGTGTTGGACATTATGCAAAGGCTTGGGCTGTGGGTCTAAGCCTCTTTGTTCCAGTCTTCCCACCCTCTCTCCCTTATACTTTTCTTGTTAATCGTTGGCTATTCTTTCTGCGGGATAGAATGGCAGATCACCATTCCTGGTGCAATCATTCATTTTGAGTGCGCTCCCTTTGTTGACTGGTAGTTGGCTTAACAGGAGGCAGTGTCATCGCTCAAAATATGTGGGTAGTCAAGTTAGGAGGATGAGTTGATACCTTTGTGGTGTTATAGTTGAGTAGTGCACCTTGGTTGGTATATGCCTATTATTATTATTATCCTTTATTTATGTGGCGCCACAAGTGTTCCGCAGCGCTCAATTACAGAGTACATAAACAAATAATCAAACAGGAAAACAGCAACTTACAGTTGATGACAGTATTGGACAAGTACAGGGTAAATGTTCATGAGTGTTTGCTGGCAATCCAGCCTTCGGCACGTGGTGGCTGAATGCCGAAAGTGGGCCACAATTTTTCGGGCCACCGACAGCATCTCCTGTGCGCCCCTGTTGTTTTTCAAAAAATTGTGCACCACCAAATAAATTGTATGTGCAAAACATGGGACGTGCTGGAATTTGCCCACTTGTAATGCATGCACAACATTGGTGGCGTTGTCCGATATCACAAATCCCCAAGAGAGTCCAATTGGGGTAAGCCAATCTGCGATGATGTTCCTCAGTTTCCGTAAGAGGTTGTCAGCTGTGTGCCTCTTATGGAAAGCGGTGATAAAAAGCGTAGCCTGCCTAGGAACGAGTTGGCGTTTGCGAGATGCTGCTACTGGTGCCGCCGCTGTTGTTGCCGCGGGAGGCAATACATCTACCCAGTGGGCTGTCACAGTCATATAGTCCTTAGTCTACCCTGCTCAACTTGTCCACATGTCCGTGGTCAAGTGGACAGTGGGTACAACTGCATTTTTTAGGACACTGAGGACACTTTTTCTGATGTCTGTGTACATTCTCGGTATCGCCTGCATAGAGAAGTGGAACCTAGATGGAATTTTGTACCAGGGACACACTACCTCAAGCAATTCTCTAAGTCCCTGTGAACTAACGGTGGATATCGGACGCACGTCTAACACCAACATAGTTGTCAAGGCCTGAGTTATCCGCTTTGCAACAGGATCACTGCTGTGATATTTCATCTTCCTCGCAAAGGACTGTTGGACAGTCAATTGCTTACTGGAAGCAGTACAAGTGGTCTTTCGACTTCCCCTCTTGGATGATGATCGACTCCCAGCAGCAACAACAGCAGCGCCAGCAGCAACAACAGCAGTAGGCGTTACACTCAAGGATCCATCGGAGGAATCCCAGTTAGGAGAGGACCCGTCAGACTTGCCAGTGACATGGCCTGCAGGACTATTGGTGTTCCTGTCTAAGGAGGAAATTGACATTGAGGGATTTGGTGGTGTGGTTTGCAGGAGCTTGGGTACAAGAGGAAGAAGGGATTTAGTTGTCAGTGGACTGCTTACGCTGTCACCCAAAGTTTTTGAACTTGTCAATGGCTTCTGATGAATGTGCTCCAGGTAACGTATAAGGGAGGATGTTCCTAGGTGGTTAACGTCCTTACCCCTACTTATTACAGCTTGACAATGGTAACACACGACTTGACACCTGTTGTCCGCATTTCTGTTGAAATAATTCCACAACGAAGAGGTGATTTTTTTTGTATTTTGACCAGGCATGTCAATGGACTAATTCATCCCACAGACAACAGGTGTCTCCCCGGGTGCCTGACTTAAACAAACCACCTCACCATCAGAATCATCCTCGTCAATTTCCTCCTCAGCGCCAGCAACACCCATATCCCATCCTGGTGTACTTCAACAGTGACATCTTCAATTTCAATATCAGGAACTGGACTGTGGGTGCTCCTTCCAGCACTTGCAGGGGGCATTCCAGTGTTGGGAAGGTCAGGCATCGCAACTGACACAATTGGACTCTCCTTGGGGATTTGTGATTTAGAACGCACAGTTCTTTGCTCTGCTTTTGCCAGCTTAACTCTTTTCATTTTTCTAGCGGGAGGATGAGTGCTTCCATGGTCATGTGAAGCTGAACCACTAGTCATGAGGAATATAGGAGAGGGCCTTAGCCGTTCCTTGCCACTCCGTGTTGTAAATGGCGTATTGGCAAGTTTACCCTTCTCCTCAGACGATTTTAGTTTAGATTTTTGGGTCATTTTACTGAACTTTTGCTTTTTGGACTTTACATGCTCTCTACTATGACATTGGGCATCGGCCTTGGCAGACTATGTTGATGGCATTTCATTGTCTCTGCCATGACTAGTGGAAGCAGCTTCAGTACTAGGTGGAAGTGGATCTTGATCTTTCCCTATTTTACCCTCCAAATTTTTGTTCTCCATTTATTTTTTAATGTGTGGAATTATATGCCAGTAATATATCTGGAATTAGACGGCAGTAATGTCTGGAATTAGATACCACTAGATAGATACCAGATACCACTGTGACTGGAATGATGATGACCTATGCACAGTGACAGGATACTACCACAGCACCCTACAGCAGCAAGATACAGCACAAGACACTGTACTAGTATTAGTAATGTAGTATTACTGAGCACCACAAGACACTGAGCACTGATTATACTGAGCACTGATTATACTGAGCACTGATGATACTGAGCACTGATGATACTGAGCACTGATTATACTGAGCACTGATGATACTGAGCAGTGATATTGAACACTGATGATACTGAGCACTGATACTGAGCACTGATGATACTGAGCACTGATTATACTGAGCACTGATTATACTGAGCACTGATGATACTGAGCACTGATACTGAGCACTGATGATACTGAGCACTGATTATACTGAGCACTGATGATACTGAGCATTGATACAGAGCAATGATGATACTGAGCACTGATTATACTGAGCACTGATTATACTGAGCACTGATGATACTGAGCACTGATACTGAGCACTGATGATACTGAGCACTGATGATACTGAGCACTGATGATACTACGGAGAACTGACACTGAGCAGCACAATGCAGCACAAGACACTCATAGGCGTGCGCAGCACATTTTATTAGGGGGTGCACCGTTGGAGGGGTGTGTCTAGCACTGCCTTTTGGGCGTGTCTAGCACCATCTATTGATGTTCAACGCAATATAAAATATCCACCCTTGTACCAATCCTAATAAAGCAGATACATTGTCAGATGTTGTGGTGTGCTCCAAACAAACACCCCTGATGGCATTTACAGAAATTACACTGCTCCTCCTCAGCCTGGTCTGGCTCCCCCTCTCTTTCCCCTGCAAGTTCCAGCAGCTTACTTACAAGTCAGTCACTCACTGACACTGACAGTCGCAGACTAGTACTGCCGCTGCTGGAAAAACAAGTGACGTGTTAATGTTGCTGCCGACCGCCTGCCAGTATTGAATTTGTCTTCCTAAGAGGAACGCTGGCTGCATGCTGCTCCTCATCAGTGGCTGGCGTTGGCATAGAATAGAAGGAGAGAGGTGGGCGTGTGGCAGGTGTGACAGGTGGGTGTGCGAGCAGCATGATGTCATCACGTCACATCACGCAGTTTTTGTACATGGAGATGGAGCCGGGAGTTTGAAAGCCGGTGGCAGTGGCACCCTTGATTAACCCAGGCGTCCGGTCAGTAATGCAGTCCTGACAGGGTGCAGTGCAGAGGGTACAGTAATTAGCCTGCTCGGTGATCGCTGCATCAGGCATGTGAGATCGGGGTGCCGGACATTAGGGGGTGCCTGTGCGCACCAGGCACCCCCCCTGCGCATACCTATGAAGACACTGTACTAGTAATATTAGTGAGCAGCACAAAAGCACTCTGTAATTGTCACCCCCCAGATACCACTGTGACTGGAATGATGATGAACGATACACAGTCACAGGACACTACTACCACAGCACCGTACAGCGGCAAGATGCAGCACAAGACACTGTACTAGTATTACTGAGCAGCAATA